>NC_089865.1:14367527-14667527 GCF_036373705.1 Amia ocellicauda | reverse complement strand
ATCACACTGTGTTGCTGTACATATATTTTGCCATAACTTACCAAAGGAATATTTAGCCACGATTGGCACGTGCTGTGCTGGCTCTCCAATGCCATACATATTTTCAGCAAACACTCTGAAGACGTACTCCTTAAGTGCAACCAGATTGCAGGCTTTGTATGTGGTCGCCTTAATGGTAGAGGAAAGCTTATGCCAGACTTCACTCTCTATAGCCCTCCTTTCAACAATATAATTGGTGATTTTCGATCCACCATCATCTCTGGGAGGATTCCATGTCAGGAAGCAAGACTCATTAGTAATATCAGTGATATCAAAGGCAGCTGGGGGTCCAGGTTTGTCTGTTGAGGTAATTAATACAAAACAAAAGAGAGGTGGTATTAACAATACTTTTCTAATGAATGATATTGAAATAAATGTAGCATCCAAGTCAAAAGATCTACATAGAAATAAAACAAACCTAGAATGTTCACTTCAACAGTTGCAGTCGCACGGCCACTGCAGTTAACAGCCTCAATGATGTAGGTACCACTGTCATCGCGCTTTGTGTTGGCAACTGTCACTACAGAATGACCAGGTTTGGTATCAATTTGAATCCTATCGTCAGCCTTCAGGACATATTCAGCCTTTGTCCATGTGACTTTAGGATCTGGTTTTCCCATAACCGTGGCTGGCAAATCAATCTTGGTCCCAGCTTTCACAGTTAAACCAGCAAGCAATTTCACATCTAGCATAATCTCTGGAGCCTCTGTTGGATACAAATAACCTTGAGTTAGTTTACTGATTATAAAATAATAACCATTTAAAAACAAACACATTTAGAATATTTTGTATTCTCTACCTTTGGCATCCACAGCCTGGATCTCATCTGTTGGTTTGCTGGGCTTGCCAGCACCTAATCGATTCATAGCTCGAACACGGTAGGCATACCATTGTCCCTCAGTGAGACCAGTGACTTGTAACCTGAAAGAAAACAATTATTTGATGTTTTGCTGAGTGTACAAAATGCTGTATATCTCAGCAGGATGATATAGAACATGCATGCTTAAAAAATGAAATTACAATTCAGCAATGTATGTCCTCGTATTTACCAAAATATTTGTATGAATCATAATATGTTAACACCTACTTTGTTTCTACAACTGGGTCTCCGCAGGGTTCCCATTTATCAGTGCCACGTTGACACCTGTCAACAATATAGCCCTTGACAGCAGATCCTCCATCATATCTGGGTGGTTCCCATGTCAGGAAGATGCCTTTGGAAGACTTGTCTCTCCATCTCACATTCTCGGGTGCATCTGGTACAGCTATGTCATAATAAGAAATATGTATTTTAGCTTGTTTTTGGATTGTGCAAGTTCTCTGAATTATATAAGAGTATGACAAAAGTGTTTAAAGTAACAGTAATGTGCTTATTACAATGCAACCCTTAAATAAGTAAATACATAACAAGAGCCATAGATATATTTCTAATATAGTTAGAAATACTTACTTGCTGGAGACGATACATTCACAGGTTCGTCTATGTATGCTGGCTCTCCTGGGCCACATTTGTTGCAGGCCAATACTCTAAAGAGGTACTCTTTGCCTTGGACAACATCTGTGATAGTGAATTCCTGGTCCTGAACACCAGTGATAACCTGAAGAGAAAAATATATATATAAAGGATTGTAATTTCTTGCATTTTATGTGATTTTATTAATCTATTAATCTGTAAGACAACTTAAATCACAGAAGAGATACCTTGACCCAAGTCTTGCGGCTGACTTCGCGCTTGTCAACCTGGTATCCAGTCAATGGACTTCCGCCATCGTGTTCAGGGGCTTCCCACATCAAATGTACTGAGTTGCGAGTTACTTCAGCGACTTTCAGATCTCTGGGTGCACTTGGGCATGCTGAATAAAAAAGGGGGAAAAATGTAACCTCCTGTGGCATTTTTTTGTGTTCAATTTGCATGGAATCAAAAATGTTTGATACATACCTATGACATTCACATCAATGTCTCCTGACACTGACGTTACATTGTTTTCCAGATGCACAGTATAGATGCCTTTGTCTGGTCGTACACTTGGCATAATGACCAGTTCTGTATAAGTAGTCTTGGTTTCCATTGACACCCGGTCTCCACTTTCCAAATCTTTCTCGTGAACAGACCATTTTGCAGTTGGAAGGGGATATCCAGTGATAGGAATACGAATCTTGAGGGGATTTGGAACAATGACCTCCAAGCCATCCTTAAATCCACTCAGGTCCAAAGTAGGTGCGACTACATAAAACAATGATGAGAACATTTTTGATATGATCATAATTACCATTGCTTAAAACATGTATTCAAGTGCATTTATTTATATTCTGTGCTAAAATGAACTAAGAAAAAATATATTTACAATGAGGATCGTCGGCCAGAAGAGGTCCTATGACATCAGCTGGATCGGAAAGTCCAGCTGCATTCTCAGCGGAAACTCTGTAAAGGTACTTCTGTCCAGGCTTAAGGCCAGTGACCTAATGAAAGGGCATAACAGGTGAGCAAGACAATACTTTTTACCTCATGAACACAAGAAATATGTTTACTCTGGTTTGCTCTGGGGCAAAGTACCTTGTAAGAAAGATCTGGACAAAGTCTGGCATTGCATCTCAGCCATTTATCTGTCCCATCCTCACACTTCTCAATAATGTACCCTGTAATCATGCTTCCTCCATCAGTCAACGGAGTCTCCCATGTCAGCTGAACAGACGACTTTGTCTGATCAGAATATTCAAAGTTAAGTGGGGGACTTGGCCGTTCTAAAAAAGGGGGGTGGAAAAACAAGTAATTTGGATCAGAACAGCATATTTTCTAATCACATGAAAAAGTTATCTTAAAGTATATTATATTTTAATTTTCTTTCTGAAACTTACCAATGGGATCCATAATCTTTACAGGATTGGTAGCAGCACTTGGTTTTCCAATTCCAGCTTTGTTTTCAGCTTTAACACGGAAAATGTATTCTTTGTTCTCCACAACATCATTAATGGTCGCGACGCGGTCCTCTGGTTTCGTCACCAGAGCGCTCTCCCACCTCACGGAGGTCCTGTCACGCATTTCAATTATATAAGCAGTGATTTCAGATCCGCCATCAAACTCTGGAGGTTCCCAGCTGACTGTTGCACCAAACTTGTTTACATTTCCAACCATGACGTTTAGTGGAGCATCAGGTACATCTGAAAGGCAAACAAAAAATACTTTTTAGACTTTTAAAATCCATATAATTTAAAATGAACATGGAGAGCTTATTAACATTCACCTCAGGCTTACTCAGCACAACATGAACACAACTGAACATCATTGTGGAGTTAGGACCTTAGGCACTTTATAACACTCACCAAATTTGTTCTTGGCTTGAACAGGGTCGTCTGTCTCCACTGTTGGTCCACTGCCGACTCTGTTACGAGCACAAACACGGAACAGATATTCAGCGTCCCTTTGCAGTCCAGTCACGGTGTACTCAGGACAGTCGGCACGGTCAGTTGCCAGGGTCCAGGTCTTGCGTCTGATATCACGCCTTTCTACAACGTAGGCTAAGATCTTGCTTCCGCCATCGCTTTCAGGTTCTTCCCATGCAAGACTGACTTCTCCATCGCAGGTATCAACCACTTTCAGATTCTGCACAGGTCCAGGAACATCTACAATCCAATCCAATAATAAGTTAATGTTTTATTTTTTACTTTGACCGATGTTTCTCTGTTTTGAATGTAATCATTACTGGGAGCGGCCTTACCAATCACATCCAGATTGATGAATGCTTCTCCCTTGCCATGTTTGTTATGAATGACAATTTTGTATCGTCCTTGATCAGATTTCTTGGGATCTTTCAACCTGTAGCTGGTCATATCTGTTGTTGTGTCAATATTTTGCGCAGGCAGGCTGACGTCATCAAAAAACCACTCTGCTTCCGCTCGCGGATAAGCATCAAAAGGAACGGTCATTATGAAGAGCTTTCCAGCATCCGTTATAAGGTTTTGATCAGTGGTCTTGATAGTGGGAACAGCTAAAAAAAAAATGAACAGCAATAAGATACATAAGTTTTGCATGCACAGTAATAAACTCCTTACGACCATTATTGTATTTTATTGGCTTTTTCTTTTTTACAGTTACGTACCTGCCAGTTCCAGTTTTGCTCTGGCGTCCTTGTCTTTGGCAATTATTCTATACTCGCCTTGATCACGAGGCTTGATCTCACAGACCTGAAGTCTGTGCAACTTGCCTTCACTCATCATTTGATACTTGTCACCTTGGACAATTATCATGTTATTTCTCAACCATTTCACTTCAACTCTGTCCTTGTTCAACTCTGCCTCAAACACCACATCTGATCCAGGGGCATCAAAGACATCTTTAGGAGGTCTGATGATCTCAACTGGGATTTCTGTGGTAGAAAAATAACATTAAAAAATAGTTTTAAAAATCAAGCCACTTTGACATGAAAAATATACTGAAGGATAAATGATAAGTGCTTGCCTTCAACAAAAAGCCTGGCCCGTGAGCGCCTGTCCTCCACCCCACAGGCATATTCACACTCATCATCGGGCCTGCATTCCTTGACACTAAGTGTGCACAAGTTGCCTTCTTTCTCCATGTGGTACCTATAAGACAGCAGAAAAAGGAGTACAGACTCAGTTTATCTAGGCAGTAGGAATTTTACTCATTTACATTTTTACTCATAACAGCATGAAAAAAATGCGTCCATATTCAGAAAAAGGGTTACCTAGGTCCTTCTCTAATTTCTCTGCCATTCTTGTACCACTTGACCGTAGCCTTTTCTTTGGAAAGCTGGCATGTAAAGATAGCGTCTTCAAATTCAATGACTGTCTGGTCTTGAAGGTTACTGGTAAAATCGGTGGGTGCTTCACTGATAATTAACTCTGCGACGGTCTTGTCTGTTCCAGCGATGGCACAGTAATCACCCTCATCGGCCAGACTGCAGTCTCTCACAATGAGAGTGTGCTTGTTCTTGTCAACCTTGTACATGATGCGTTTGTTGAAGGTAATTTCCTGTCCACCTTTCATCCATTTGAGTGTAACATTTGGTCGGTTGACTTTGCAGGTGAAGCTGATGGTTTTCTTTTCCTGAGTTTCACAGTCCTCAATAGGTTCAATGATCCGAAGATCCTCCTCTGTTGATTATTAAAACGTGTTAATCTCAAATACAACAGATACAGACATTAATATTTTTAAAATAAATATATTTACTGAAACAATGGTATTCGTCCTTTATTAAAGATTGATGTTTTACCTTGAACACTTAATTTTGCAGAGCATTTGACATGCTCGCCTCTGTGGTTCATCAGGTTGATGGTATAATTGGCTTGATCATCCTTCTGTGCATCTCTAATTCTCAGGGAAAATACCAAGTCTTTCTGAACTATGATGTATTTTCCACTATCGAAAATGGTTTCATCATTTTTCAGCCATTTGGGTTTGGCTCCCTCAGTGTTGACTTCACAGTTGAAGACAATTTCTTGCCCTTCTGTTGCTTGTATGTCTTTGATAGGGGTTATAATTCTGAGTTTTTCTGTAAAAGCACAAATAAATAAATTAAATGGAAGATACATATTTATACAGATTTGCATATTTTGATTTGCATTTTATTTTGATCCAATAAAAATTGGAACTATTTGCTGCAATCTGTAAGGAAGCTGAAGAAATCTGAAGAAATACTGTACATATTGTAAATTATACATACACAGTTTTAAGGCTGTGTGATCAGTGAAAAGCACATGTTGGAAGAAAGTTTTTTTTTTTTTTCTTTTTAACATACCAATGACCACCAGGTCTGCCGGTGCTCTTGAAGAGCCAACTGATGCAGCGAAGGTTCCTTCATCTCCAGGAATGCAGTCCTTTACGACAAGGACTCTCCTTTTGCCATCACAGATAATGTCATATTTGTCTCCAGCTTCAAGTGCCTTGTCGCCCTTGAGCCACTTGACTTCATATGTGTCCTTGGATACTGAGCAGACAAATTCAGCTTTGTCACCTTCCAGTACTTCCTGGTTCTGGGGTCTTGCAATAAATTCAGCGGCAAGTTCTGGAAAATGAAAGGGAATCGATGACAAACCAAAAAAACACATTTCAGATAAACATTTAGAGTTTTTTCTACAGAGCGGTTTAATTGCAGTTGCAGTGGAAGGCGCCAACAGCACATACCATTGATTTTAAGTGTTGCTGATGTTTGTGAAGTTGGCAGTCTGCAGTTATACTCTCCTGCATCGTCAAGGCGGATATCCTGTATGATCAATATCCTCTTCTTGCCGTCAGCTATCTGCTCGTGTCTCCCGCCCTCAGGCAGCTCAGTATCACCTTTGTACCAGATGACATCTGCACTGGGTTTGGACACTTCACAGATCATCTTAATGCTGTCTGTTTCAGTACCCTCGACATTTGAAAGATTCTTGGTGAAGACAGCTTCTTCTTCTACAAAGGGAATGAGATTAAGAAAAAAAAGTTAAGTGCCTTTTACTTTCTGAAGTGGTGTTGTGATCTGACATTTAGTTAACATAAGCATTAATATAGGATGCAATGGAGCTGAAATGTAGGGTTTAAAATATCTAGTGTGTCATGCATCATAATGATGTGTGTATATTTAAAAGTTAATAAAAAAAAAAACCTTGTACCCTGATTCACATCTAATACATGTGTTTTTTTTGGAAAATTAAGTCATCATATTTCAAATAAAGTAAATTGAAAATGTCAGCGAACTAAAATTAAATGCTTTCACTTTGATAGAGGGATGGGTGATTCTATAAATCCAACTTACCGATGACTGTCAGCATGCCAGAGGTCTTAGATGTCCTTGCATCACATTCATATTCAGCTTCATCATCAAACACAGACTTGCTGATGACAAGAATGCGCTGGACACCCTTGGAAATTATCTCATACTTTTTGCCTTTTCTGATCTCACTGCCATCCTTGAACCAGCGAACCTGAAAGAAGAAAGTAATTAGTAATTAAATCCTTCGAATAACATGCTGGTAAGTTGTGTTTAGATAAGCAGTTCATTTCCCTCTGGACTTCGATGCTTTTAATTGGGACATTTAAAAGTAACATGCTGTCACTGTTCCACAAGATCCTCCTGAAATCCTAAGAAAGTTCAGTTAAGCTATTCATGAAAACTAATTTGTACAAGTGTTTCACTGACCTTCGCGCTTTCACGGGAAACTTCACATTCAAATCTGGCAGATTCCTTTTCTTTAACCTCAACATCATGGAGTGGTTTTGTGAACTCAACATGTGGGGCTGCAAAAATAAATCATTATGCTTACACCAATTATTGATTCAGATCTTAAATCAGTATGAAGAGATAGACTTGTACCATATTTTATCCCAATATTGTACTTACGCTCAACATTCAAGAAAGCAGAAGTCTTGAAATCCTTTGCATCACAGGTATAGGTTTTTGAATCATCCGGGGTGCAGCCCTGAATGATAAGTCTTCTGACTCGGCCCTCAGCCACCATCTCGTGTTTCTTTGTTTTGCGGATTTCTTGCCCATCTCTAAACCACCTGACCTCAGCATTTTCTCTGGAGACTTCACACTCCAGTATAGCAGTGGCCTCCTCTTCTACGGTCTGATCTTCCAGAGGTTTAGTAAATTCAACTGGTTGCTCTATAATGTAAAGCAAGAACAGAGTTTTACATACAAGACC
This sequence comes from Amia ocellicauda, assembly GCF_036373705.1. Lineage (NCBI taxonomy): Eukaryota > Metazoa > Chordata > Actinopteri > Amiiformes > Amiidae > Amia > Amia ocellicauda. The sequence continues at coordinate 14,659,844 of NC_089865.1, read as the reverse complement.
AATGTTATGTAACGTCTCTGGAGCAACAACTACAATTGCTACTATTATTACTACTTGAAATGATAAAAATAATTATGATATATAATATTTATACAATTTATGTATATATTCACATTTTTAACCATAGCATTGAAGAAAGAAAATGTATTTGTTTCCCTTGTAGACAATTCAGTCTTGAAAGATTATGAGCATACTGAGCCTTGTCTTTTAAATATTTTATTTAAATGCACAAACAATATGACCTACCTTTAACAATAAGATTAGCCTGGATTTTGAAGTCCTTGGCTGTCAGTTTAACTTCACCAGCCTCCTCTATCTTAACATCTCTGAGGGTCAGCGTGTGAACTCTTCCTTCAGCACGAGTGACAATCTAAGTAAAGAATATTTAAAATAACAGTTTAAATAACTTGCCCTGGAGTTATTGTCAATTGTAAAATCAATACACATTTGTGGTCTCGAGTCAACCACATTTTTTACTTTCTTAATAATACCAACGCATGTCTTAAATAGTCAATATTAACATCCTTAGCAATTGGTTACTAGTTACTAGCTTTAAGTGTTCTTCGTCTTGAAAATCATTGTTTGTTTTTATACAAAATGTATAAACGTTCGCTCACGAGTCATTAATTAAACAATTCAGGCATTAATTTGCACACGATTCACAAAATCACTTGAATAGTGTGTCTCAAGTAAAAAAATAAAGATGAAAACATTTGATTAAATCTACCACACAACAATAAATAGCTGATGCTTCAATAAAGCTTAAAATGCTCCTGTGTTTATGATTTGACTGCATAAAAAAACAATCACAGCTAACTAACCACAACTAACTCATTTTTTGTATTTAAATGAAAGTCACAATAACTCTGCAATATGATAATACAACCCTTTTTCTGTGCAGTAGACACCCAAGCATGTCAAGCAAAACAATCAACTGAATTCAAACACTGGTACACTTTACTTCAAACAATAAATCACACAAATTGCAAAAGCTGCTTATTGTTAACATTATCATTGTTTCATTATATTTTTATTTATGTGATAACAAATTTGAGCAAAAACTTTGTTCAATATGAATAACAGGTAGTTCAATGACTTTCACATAACTCAAATAACTCCCAATGGCCCCTGCCCTCCAAGCATGGACGCCAGCATTTGAAGAAGTTAAAAATAACCCCGTAGGAACGCTTGCGGGGCAGAATAGCCCACTGTGTTATCTCAAAACGCAGATCGAATGCCAGAAATGGAATTCTAATCCTTTGAGGCCCTTATATGCAGAAAACACTAAGGTGACAAAATGCTTTGGATATTTTGTTTAAAATAATAAAAATACATAAATTATAATACTACAAAAATACACGAAATTTGCAAAAATACATAAATTACAATCAATAATTTAAAATATATTTTTTAAATTCACACTGAATTGAATGCATATGTATGTTGTATAAACTGCTACTAAATATTGTAAAGATCAAAACAATAGCCAGCATCACGGAGTCATGTGTACCCTGTGTACCCTTTAGACAACCTCTGGATCTCTTAACCATATAGCAGGATAAGATGTGATACACACAATAATTCCATTCATTCATTCTGCCATTATTATTATTATTATTATTATTATTATTATTATTATTATTATTATTATTATTATTATCGTAAGTATCACTTACTCTGTCACTTGGTTCCAGTTTCTTATCCCCAAGGAACCATTCCACAGCAATTCCTTCATAAGAGAGTTCACATTCGAAGGTAGCAGTCTCCCCAGCAGTAACTGTAACATCCTTTAGGGGCCTAAGCAGGCCAATTATGCGGGCTTTGGATTGAGGAGAAGACATTATTAGATCTCCCCAAGTCCCGAGAGAAATGTTAATCCTCAACTGCAAATCCTCATTGTGCTTCCCCTGCAGAAGCGGGCCACTGCACTGGAGCCTTAAAGCCTCCTGGAGCACTGGGGACTCACACAGGGGGATCTGTTCACAGGGGACCCTCTATTTGCATATTCATTTTCCTCAAGATTAGTATGGTCAGCAGTAAACTTGGAAGGGATCCGTTACTATGTCCATTCTAGATAAGGCATGTGGCTTCCAAAATAGCATGGGGACCTGATTGGGTAACAAGCATTGGCACCCATACTATGCTATCTGTTGCTGTCAATCAAACCTATTGGCATTTTGCAAAAATGTTGGGTTGGCTGTTGCCCAACCACTTGTAAAAATGCAGACACATCAAATACAAAGGTTACATTTAAAAACAATCTATCACATATTTACATAACAGAAATCCTCTGCATTTAAGACATGTGGTATATTAAATGTAATGCATATCAGTACTTTAAACACCTTGCACTAAAACTCTCTCCTCTTATCACCTCTTTAGCACCTAACAGTGTTTATTGACTTAGAGCTTTGGCACAACAGGAAATGGCACGATGCTCTGCAATGTTTGCACAGAAGAGCTGCTCGTCAACTAAGAAAGCATTTCAAAAGTTATTCACACATTTAGTAAAATGGGTCCTTAATTATATCTGGTTGGTTAATTTTAAGTTTCATAATACATAATTTTTGAATATAAATTAACAAATATGACTGATTTATTTAAAAAGTCCAAAAAGTTCAAAAGCTGAATCTACAACATGTCCTTTTATCTTCTATGTATTATATAGTGTTTTTGTTGTTTTTTTCAGGAGAGATAATACATTTCCTACCTTTCACCCTGAGCTGTGCACTGGATTTGGCGTTGGCTGCCTGGAAGTCGACAGGACCAGCTTGATCCATGTGCACGTTATACAGGATGAGGATGTGCTTCGCACCCTCTTCTTTAATGTCACAATCCTTCAAGAAAAATCCAACACATGCTTACAATCAATACAGAAGTGCAAACCATTCATAGAGTTTCACAGGTCTATTATGAATCTCTGATCTCCGAATTATGAATTTCATTGAAATGTTTACAGTAGAGCAATATTAAATATTAATATTATAACAATGTATTCTCAGATTTTCAAATCTTCTGTTGAGCACACATTTAAATGTTTTATGGTTCTATGTCAAAAGAACAGACATATTCCACAGCATATAAATACATGACTTAATTCTTACAGGTGACTGGTGAAGAGCCTCTCCTTTGAGCTTCCAGTTGCCATGAACATCTTCCTCAGAGATTTCTGTCTCAAAACGGGCAGTTTCCGTTTCTGTCACCTCAACGCTATAGAGTGGACGTAAAATCTTAATGTCACGTTCTGTGAAGAAAACAAAGAAATTGAAAAGTCAAAATTTAGCAAAGGTTTGAAGTGGAAAATAAAACAACATATTACTCACTAATGGAGTAATTAACAAGAAAGTACTTAAACACACACCTTCAATGTTCAGCTTAGCAGTGGTCTTGTCAGAACCACAATCACAGGTATATCCTCCAATGTCAGACTTCAGTGCTCTCTTGACAATAAGGATACGCTTCTTCCCGTCAGCTTTAATTTGGACATTCTTAGATGGAGTGATCTCTGTGCCATCCTTAAACCATTTCACCTCGGCACCTGCCTTACTCACTTCGCACTGCAAGATAACTTCATCTTTCTCTACTGCTGTGTAGTCTTGCAATTTCTTAACAAAGTATGGCTCGCCCTCTGTAAATTACAGGAAGCAAATAAGTTACAGTAGGTGTAAGAGGCGAAAATCACTTAAAATCTAAGTTGTATGTTATAATGTCATAACAGTGTTATAATGTGTAATGTCACATTACCCTTGGCTTTAAAAAAATAAAAAAATAGAATTGCATATGTAAATAAGGGGCCAATGATTTTCATACTTTACAATCACTGAACCTTCGGTTAGAGGTAATTTTGCATAATAAGGTTCATTTTAAGTTAATGACTTACTTACCAAGTACAGTGAGCTTAGCCTCAGAGCTTTTTCCCATGGCTTCCACTTTAATGAAGGATGTGTCGTCAATGGACACCTCCTTAAAGGCAAGGGTGTGGCATTTTCCTTCATCTGTCATATGTACAACTTTGCTGGGATGCAGTCGCACGTCGTTCTTGTACCACACAACAGGGATATTCTCATGTGAAAGCTCAACACTGAATTCGGCTGTCTCGCGCTCCTTGACTGTAACATCTTTGATAGGCTTGACAAACTCAAGGCGGATGCCTACAAAAGTTTAAAAAATATGAGTGTGAAAACAGTTTCACCCAGTTAAATTTTAATTCACTGTGTTTGAAATTCAAACCATGCAGAATTAAATACCTATGCTGCCTACCTTGGATAATTAGTTTCCCAGTAGTTCTTTTGTCTTCAGCTTCAAACATGTACTTGGCTTCATCTTCAAAAGCAACTGCTTTGATGACAAGACAATGCCTTTTGCCCTCTGCGACAATTTCAAACTTCTCATCGGCCTTGACCTCCTGAGTTCCTTTCAGCCAGCGGAAGTTCTTGGGTTCTCTGGAAACCTCACATTCAAACCTAGCTTCATCTTTCTCATACACTTTCACATCATTCAGAGGAGTGATGAAGGTAAGTGGAAGCTCTGTAATACAAAGACAGCATCATAATCCTGAGCATCGTAATAATAAGTGAAGGAAAAAAAAGCAAGGGTTTTAAAGACAGTCTGAAGAGAAGTAATGAAAATACCTTTAACTTTAAGATTTGCTGCACATTTAGCATTTGCGGCCTGGAAAGATACCTCTCCTGACTGAGGTATCTTGCAGTTGTACAAGGTCAAGATATGCTTGCTACCATCCTCAATAATCTCAACATCCTGTGAATGTGAAGTATGAAGAGAACAGTAGATTAAATCAACACATTACATTACTATGTATTTTCCTATAAGTAAATAAGCCCTTATGCAATGGGTTAATAATAAATAAATACATACACACATATACACATACATACATAAATGTAGTTTTTGTCTTTTGTTTGATTTCATATTAATTATAATATAATACATCATTATCCTCCTGAAATCATGCAACCTGTTTGTAATATCTACTCACTTTATATTCCTATGTTCATCAGTTGAAAACAAATTAAGCAAACTAGCTTGTAAGTTAGAAAAATGTTTGTAAGGACCATCATTTCCAGTGATTATCAATACAAAATCATAACTAGAAAGCATTTCTCTAAAATGTATTTTGTGAGCAATGTGCTAAATAATAATAATAATAATAATAATAATAATAATAATAATAATAATGTATTTAGTGATAAATTAGAAGCCACATACAGGTGAAGGAGACAACATTTCTCCCTTCAGTTTCCACTGTGGATGGACATCAGATTCAGAGATTTCCACTTCAAAACGTGCAGTTTCTCCGTCAAACAGCTCCACACCATACAAGGGCCGGATCACTTTAATAGCCCGGGCTGTACATACATGAGAAGTAGGTCAAATAAAAACCATACAAAATAAATTAGCAGAACCATATAACAAAAACGATGCCTATAAGAAAAATATATTTCTTTCAACACTTACCCTCAATGTTCACAGTTGCCATGGTCTTGTCTGTCCCACAGTCACATACATAATCTCCTTTATCTTTGTTCTCCACTCTCTTGATGGACAAAATTCTGCGTTTGCCATCAGATTTCATGGTAACCAACTTCGAAGCTTTGATCTCCTTCTCATCCTTGTACCATTTCACTGGCACGTTTTTGCTCAGCTCACAGTCTAGAATGACCTCATCTTTCTCAACTGCGGTGTAATCTTGCAATTTGACAGTGAAGTATGGGTCGCCCTCTGTAATATGAAATGAATTGTCACCCACAGGAGCCAAGCTTGGCAGGCAATCATATAAATACTTTATATGATTATTATTAAATTAAAACAACAACAAAAATATATGTAGTCAACTAAATTTACCTAGGACAGTCAGGTTACCCATTGTAGAAATTCCTTTAGCCTCTGCCTTAATCTGGCAGGTGTCATCAAGAGTGACTTCTTTGATTTCCAATACATGTTTCTTTCCTTCAGAAGAGGTAAGGATTGTTCTGCTTGGATGAAGCTTTATGTCATTTCTGTACCAGCTCACTGGCACGTTCTCATGAGAGAGTTCAATTTCAAATCGAGCAGTTTTGCCTTCCTTCACAGTTTGGTCCTTTAATGGTGTCATGAACTTGAGTCTCATACCTATAATATATTAAGTTAGTTTAATTAGTTCACCAAATATGCACTTTGCAGAATTAGTATTAGGAACATTATTTTAATATTTAATAATATTTTTACATATTAAGCTGTTTAATTAAAAATACTGTATAAACTTTCATACATGTATTGAATTCCCATTACAACATAATTAAAAAGGTGTCTAAAATACCACAACATTAAACAATGTATATAAGATACACTTGCCTTCTACAGTGAGTTTAGCTGTAGATCTTTTGCCATCAACTTCGATTGTGAAATCTCCTTCATCATCAAACTGACAGTTGTTGATGACCAAGATATGTTTCTTTCCATCATCAATGATGTCAAATTTGTCACCAGATTTAATGATGTCTGATCCTTTGGTCCACATGACCTTTGGCACATCCCTGGTAAGTTCACAGTGGAATTTAGCCTGCTTTTTCTCAGGTACAGAAACATCCTTCAATGGGACAGAGAAGTCCAGTTCAATTTCTGAAAAATGAAATAGATTTAAAAAATATAATTAATATCACGGCACTTTCATTTTATTCCAGTCTATTAGAAAGCACATGACCTCTTAGTCTACATACCTTTCACTTTTAGTATTGCAGTAGTAACAGCATTCAGTGCTTGATATGAAACTTCACCAGCTTGGTCCACTTGGACATTGCGGAGAGAGAGCATACGTTTCTTTCCGTCTGTCTTGATCTCACAAGTCTGAGATTAAAAAGAAAAAGTAGGAAACATATGCACATATCCTCTTTTACTTATTGTTGTTAGTATTATTATTATTAATAATTATAATACTAACAACAAGAATAATAACAGCTTTAAGTCAAAAAGCAATTATTTATAAGTATTTATATATTCAAATTCTTACAGGTGATCTCTGCAGCGTTTGCCCTTTCAGTTTCCATTCCCCAGGAACATCTTCTTCAGATATTTCGGTTTCAAAGCTGGCACTTTCCTTTTCATAAATCTCAACACTTTCCAGTGGCTTCAAGATTTCAGCCTCACGCTCTAAAACAATAAAATAGCAGTCATTACACAATCAGCATCAGTGAAAATTAATAGGTATCACACATGCTTTTTATACTCTTGATTGCATACCTCCAAGAGTCAGTTTAGCTGGATATCTTCGACCTTCCACCTCTAAAGCATACTCTCCAATATCATCTGGAGAAGCATTCTTCACAAGGAGAACAAGCTTTGTTCCGTCTTTCAAGGGTTCAGTCTTGTCGTTGGGCTCCATTGGAATCTCATCATCGGCTTTGAACCACTTCACATTTGGAGTATCCTTGAAAAGTTCACATGTGAACTTGGCAGTTGCTTTGGGCTTCACATGCTGATCTCTCAGGGGTTTCACCAACCAGTCTCGGATAATTTCTATAAGGTAAACATTTACAATTTTGAGTTACAAATTCAAAAGAAGATAATCACAGAAGTTCAGATTGCATGAATGCAATAGGCATTATGAGCATTGAAATTCCTACCTATCACTTTGACAGTTGTTTGGCATTTGATGTCAGCCGTCTCCACTGAGTACACGCCAGCATCAGGTTCATCAGAATCTTGTATGGTCACAGCTCGCGCCAGTCCGATGACATTCACAGCATACTTGCCTGCAATCTCCTTCAGAGGCTTACCATCCTTCTTCCAGATGACGTCTCTGTCTTTACTCAGCTCACAGGTCAAATACAGAGGCTGTCCCTTGATAACGGTAATCTCTTCATCAAGGGTCTTTGTGAAACGGACAGGCAGTTCTATAAGAAAAGTTAAATCACATAAACAGTAAATTGTACCGCAAAAGGAATATATATCTATTTAGCTAGCAATCATGGTATATACATATGCATTTTGTAATACTGATTAAAATAACTAACATTTTTGAGTCATACAATGTCTTTTTGGATTAAGGATTTATCTAACATGGGACATGAAAGTCATGAAAATACCTTCAACAATGAGTTTGGCTGTGGAGGTCTTTTCTTTGTTGCCAAGCTTGGCAACACATGTGTATTCACCAGTGTCAGAAAGCTGCACATCAATAATACTCAGTTTCCGGTCCTTTCCATCGGAAGTGAATTTGTGTTTTGGACTTTCTCTTAAGTTGCTTCCATCTTTCATCCAGGTGGTGATAGCAGTCGACGGCGAAATCTGACATTCAAACACAGCTGAGGAACCTATGGACTCTGCTTCTTGTAAAACAATGTCTTTCAGCTCCTTGACAAACTTCAATGGGACAGCCTTGAGCTGGAATCCAAAAGGTGCTTCATCTGGAGGTTTGTCACCCCCCGCACCAGGTCTTAGTCTCCTCTTATCTCCATCGCCAGGCGAGGGTGTTTGTCTTGCTAAAATTCAGATTTGAACACGTTACCGATTTTTTCTAACGCAATGCATGCTTTGTCGATGAGTTGGTATGATGCACCCAAGGTTTAAATTTCCAGTACGTGGAAATGCAATTAATGCAATGGAAATCGATCCACTTAGGATTTCAAGCAATGCGCAGCAAGTTCTTCCTGAAAACAATGCAATATGCCACATGCTTATTCTGTAGGTATGATTTCTTTCATCCACTTTAGTTCTGACGCAGTTATTCCAATTTAATGAGCAGGATTTGCAGCTATGTTCTTCAAAACTCTTAATAGCACAGGCAGTTTGTAGCAAAAATGAGTCAGTTTTTCTACACAGATGTAAAAAATGATGCATTTGCATAGATTATGATTATGATAGATTATGATAGATAGATAGTGAGTAGATATTGAAAGTTAACTAGATGCACTTGGACGAAATGAACAATTTTCATGCACATGCCAACTCATTCAAAATATTTATAAAGTACACATCTGGAGGTGAGTTTAAGCACTAAAACATTCTGCAAGCAGGCTATAACATTCAACATTATGTGTTTGTTTTCAACGTACTACCACAGAAAGTTTTTTTTTCTTCAGATGAATCCATGCAAATCAGCATAATGCTAAATTTATGCAAAGCATGAATCCTCAATACACAAATTGCATTCCAAGACTTTCTACCACTTCCTATTGTAGAATTTTAGCATAATATGTATTTTTGAAATACATATTATGTTTAGTATTTGCATGCATACAATTGTTACTGTGAATGCACTCAAAGACCCTCTCACCTTTTGGTAATCCTCTACCCCTTCCAGCTTCTTCTCTGGGTGCTTTTGCATCTGTAGCAGTAGGCAATATTGTTATCCACATAATCAAAAATGTAATTTAAAGCCACAATGTCAAAAGACCAAAAAAAAAAAATATTTATATATATATATATTTCAATAAATTCAAATACAATTATGGGGAGAAGCATCCCATGCCACATATTAATGGAATTACCTGTTAGACTTACAACCACAACATACCATGGATATTAAACAGACTTAACAGCCCATAGACTTGTTATGGATGAGAAGAATGCAACTTTTTACAATAAATGGATTGGACAGACATTTTAAACAGATGACACGTTTTCATGCGACCACAGGCAAGACTAAGGAAGACAAACAGAAACAGATTTTAACAAATGGACGCAGATGGAGATTATGGGGTAAAACACAATTTTGGTTCCGAAGCGCGGGATATGAGGCGGTCTGCAGCAGCCGTCTCACCTCGTCTTTCACTTGGCTTTCCAGGAGTCTCAACAGCTCCTTCTTCTGAGTCTGGAGTCTCCCAGTCTTCAGAAGAAGTATATGATTCACGTGGAGCTAGTTCCCATCCCCAAGTTTCCTCTTCATCCTCCTCTTCCTCAGGTTCTTCTTCAAATACTTCTTCTTCTAGCTGCGTTGGAATCTTCTTCAGTTGCACCGTTTCAGGGGACAACTCTTTGAAGACTGGCACCTTCCCTTTCCCAATCTGAAGGGGGACCTGAGGAGCCTTTTCTTCTGGTGACTTGATTTTCTTTAGCGGTTTCTTGAAGGGAGCAGTCGTATCTTCAACTGCATCTTTCAGTGATGTTTTTTCTGGAGGTTTCTTGGCAACATCTTTACTTGGTTTTCGCTCAATAGGAATAGATTCAATAACTTTTGGTTTTCCATCAATTTTAGGAGAAGGCACCTTTTTAAGTTCTAATCCTGGTCTGGTGAGCTCCACTGGTTTAAGTGGTACTTCCTTGACTTTGTCATCTATTTCCTTTGGCAACTGTCCCACCTTTTTCAGCTGCACAGGTTTGTCCTCCTCTTTGGGACTTTTACCTTTTGTTAGAGGAATACCTTTTGGAGCTGGCTTCTCTGCTATTATTTTAGGTTCTGGTTTCTCTTTTTCAACTTTGAGTATCTGCTCAGGTTCTTTATGCGGCAAAGATCGTTCCCGTGGTGATTCTGTCTTCTTGATCTCAGGCTTTTTAAGAATGACAGGTTCTTTCTCCTTTTCTTGCGTTGGAATTCTATCAACTTTCTTTAACTGTATTACATGTTCTTTTGGCAGTTCGTCCTTCGGAACATGATCAGGTTTTTTTAGAGTCGCTGGCTCTTTTTCTTCTGTAGGAATTTTTGCTACCCTCTTTAATGTTATACCTGGTTCTTGAGGTTTTTCGTCTCTAGGAACCTTTTCTCCCTTTTTGAAGGTCACTGGTTCCTTTTCCTTTGCTTCAGTAGGTATCCGTTCTACTTTTTTAAATGGTATACCTTTATCTTCTGTTTCAACTGCAACTTCCTCTTTTGGCACCTTTGCAAATGGTTTCAGTTTCACAGTTTCAATTTCTTTTTCCTGTGTGGGAATTCTTTTTACCTTTGTCAACACTATACCGGGTTCTTTGGGGATTTCATCTTTATGAAGTTTTTCAACTGCTTTTGGAGTTACTGCCTCTTTTCCTTTTTCTTCCGTGGGGATTTTTTCAACTTTCTTCAGTGTAACAGCAGGTTCTCTAACTGAATCCTCCTTAGGAGGTCTCTCTCCTTTTTTCAAAGTCACAGCTTCTTTTTCTCTTTCTCCTGTTGGAATTCTTTCCCCTTTTTTAATTGGTATACCTGGCTCCTCAGCTGCTGGTGGTACATCCTGTTTAGGAACTTTTTCAAATGGTTTCAGTTTCACCTTTTCCCATTCTTTCTCCTCAGTTGGAATCCTTTCCACTTTCTTCAGAGTTAAACTTGGTTCTTTGGGGATTTCATCTTTAGGAATCCTAGTTGGTTTCTTCAGAACAGCCTTTTCTGCATCTCTCTCATCTGTGGGAATCTTCTCAATTTTCTTCAGCGTAACTGCAGATTCTTCAGGAACTTCTCTTTTGATATCTGGTTTAGTTTTTTTAAGATGAACCTGTTCTATAACCTCCTTAACTTCCTCTTTCTGGCTTTTTTCAACTCTTTTTGGAGGTTTAAAAGTCTGTGTTTTTTCCTCTGTTTCATAGCTTGCAGTTATTTTTAACTCTACACGTTTACTTTCAGCTTGTTCTATAACAGTGCCTGATGATAACTTCCTCAGTGTCACAACTTCCTTTTCAGGTTCAGGCTCCTTAGGAATAATATCTACTTTCTTAAGTGAAACATGTTGATATTCCTCTCGCTCAAATGTTGCTGTTCTACTGACTTTCTGAAGAGATATACCCAACTCTGGTGTTAATTCTTCAGAAGGTATTTTAGGAACTTTTTTCAAGGTTATAGTATCTTCTTCTTCACTCTCTTTCGACATTCTTGTCACTTTCTTTAAGGTTGGGATTTCAAATTTTTCCTCTTCCTCAATATGGATTCTACCTTTTTGTTTAAGAATTGTTGGCGTCACGCTGGGTTTTTCTGAGGTGATAAAGGTTTCACATTACATATAATACGAAAAATTACAAACAGAACACAGTCGAATAAACAGAAAACGAGACATGTATTCTATAAAACACAACATAAAAAATCCATTCAGAACTTCGGCTTCAGAAATCTGTAGCAAAATGACCATTCAGTCAGAACAACAGCACACTACATCTACAACACACAACAGACACAACAAATACACCTACCACATACAACAAACACAACAAATACATCTACCACATATAACAGACAACAAATACATGTACCGTACATATCAGACATATAAAATACATGTACCGCATATATCAGACACAATAAATACATGTACTGTACATATCAGATAAAAAAAATATATATACATGTACCGCATATACCAGACAAAAGAATACATGTACCACATATACCAGACACAACAAATACATGTATCACATATATCAGACACAACAAATACATGTACCATATATATCAGACACCAACATACACTTTGGTACATTTAAACAAACTGTAAACAACACTGAAACAACAAACAAAATAATGTGCTCAGTTTTACATATTTGTGAGCCTAAAAAAGAGAAACAATTCTGAATCTTTACAATTGTGATTATCATACCTTTTTTCCTCTCTGGTCCGGGTGCCGTCACAGGTCCCTTTTCTTCATCTAGTTTAGAAATTAAAGGAAGAGTCTCATTTAATTTTTGCTAAATAAATATCACATTGACACGAATTGCACTTACAAATCTTGACAAACTTCTGACACAAACTTCGGATCAGAGTTTGTGTCTGATCACTTGATGAAAAACAGCACTTGATCACATGTAGACCTGATTTCTGTTGGTGTTGTATTTGTTTTGTTCCTATTGTCTAAAGATAATTTGTGTTTTCACTCATGTTTGAACCTTGAAAATCAAGCCAAATAATCTTTTTACCAATTTCACTCCTATCCTGGTTATACAAATATATGCTCTGTTCTCTGCATATTACCTGCAAAGAGAGTAAAAAAGCTGGATATTATTTTGTAACTCAAACCCTTCAAGTTTTTTAAAAGTATTAAAATCCTCCTCACTTGAATTCTCTACATTTTACTTCATGAAGTCTAGTTGATGATCCAGGGGATGTTCCAAGGGTTCAAACCCCAGAAGCAGCAGTTACTAGGTTTCCATTTGACAGACATGGAAATATAGGAACTTAAGGGATACATTTCCAAAGGAAGGGTATAATGAGGTTATGCTTTGCAGAACACGAGACACACTTCATGTTAGTAAAAGACACAACACACAAGACTGACGTATTTAAGAAACACATGAATTAGTTCATTAAGAGTTGTAAGAATCCATGAATGGAAGTTAACATACTTACCATGAAATTAAGAATGTCAAGCAACCATTTTAAAATTAGCAGTAAGGCGGATTAAGGGATGAAAATCAGTTGGTAATTATATTTTTTAGAGTTATAATGATCATGTTTGATGATGGGAAGTACTGCCATGAAGCCATGAAGAATGAATAATCAACGACTGAATTATACCTTTCACTGGTTTAACCAAAGGTTTCACCTCCTCTTTTTTGGCTGCAGGTTTCGGTGCCTCAGGCTGTGGTGCTTTCATCTTAGTAGGTGTAGGAACTTTGAAAAAACGTTAACCATTTTCAGAATTTAAAAGGAAAATCACATTACTGCTACTAAAGTTTTTGTAAAACTAGTTTAAGTTTGGACAATTATCCATCTCCATATTTTAAAAAAATTAACACTTATTTTTAGTACTGCAGTCATACTATATGATTGAACACGTAATTTAAGGTGTTTCTTCGTTTGTTGTACCTTTTTCTGGTTCAACCTTTTCCACTTCAACCTTGGCAACAGGTACAAATTCTTTCACTTCAGGCTTCTTTGCAGGTTCAGGAACTAAAGACATGTTATATGTATTTGTTTATGTTGTTCTTAAGAATATAGCAAACATACATGAGACAACGAATAAGGACATGAAGATTTGAGGAAACAAACAACACTGAACAATAAGAAGAGAATAAAACAAAGACACACACAGGTGAAACTGAACCAAAGAAAGATGTCAAGTTTTTTTTAAATGAAAATGGTAAGATGTGATATTGGTTAGCGAATATTTACTCAAGTCAAATACCTTTCACTTGAGTGGCTTCTCTTCTGGAAAGACTGACTGAAGTAACTTCTTCAACAACGGCTGCCCTGACATCTTAAGTTAATCAAAACAATTTCTATCATTAACCTTTATGTTTATATGGTCAGTTTAAATGTGTTGATTTAAATTACTAGTGTCAAACACTGTTTATGCTAAGCATACTTGAAGTGTTTGGCTTTTACTTAATTCAACTGAAACTCATTCACACAAAGACACATAAAACACACTTGAGACAAAATAACATAATACACTTCATATGACATGACAAAAATGGCAGTTGACTGCTAGCAAGAGAGTAAAGAGCAGGAAAGTAAGAGAAAGTGGATTGTACCTTTAGTAATTATAATTGCTTCTTTTTCTGGTGCTTTCACTTTTGGAATTTCTTCAAACACAGGCTTCTTTCTCTCCTCAGGAACTTAAATATGGAAATACATTTCCATTGTAGAAATGTTGCTAAATAACATATGCCATACATAACATTTGGCTTACTACAGCACACTGGAATCAATGGAAATTAATGCCATAGATATTGAATACCTGGCACTGGTGGTATTTTTTCTTCAATGCGCTGGACTGATGGTTTGGGTGTTTCAGGAACAATCTTTTTCATGTCCTCGGGCACTTTAAAGGACATTTCAGTTTTAGTCTGACAATATGTACCAAGACATTTCTTATGAATGTTTCAAGATGAAAATGGATTCAACAAGACAAACTTTAACAAACAAGACAATGGGAACTTTAACATGAAACACATATTTTGTACCTTTGATTGGAGTCACTCTTTCTGTTTGAGGAGCAGTTATAGGCACTGGAGCCTCTGGTATTGGTCTCTTGACAACTTCAGGCACTTTAAATACAATTATTTCAACTTTAGACTGAGGCTGTTATACAGGGTGTTTGGAATTAAGAATTTAACAGAGACGAACACAGAGAGAAACATACACTACTAAAACTGGACTGCACAGACATACAAAAGTATAAGACTACACAGACAAAAGAGTCAAGAAAGTAAGATTTTTTTTCCAAAAAGTGTCCAAGTGTACTTTCTGTACCTTTCGGAGAAGTAATTTCCTCTTTGACTGAAACAGATACTGGTGCAGGTTTCCCAGGAATGGCCTTCTTTTCTGGTTCAGGCACTTTTAAGAACATTATGTAAGATTTAGAAATCCTTCTCAGAAGCACAAGAAGAAGAATCACACACAGAACATAAACCACACGTAAGAAAAAAACGAGATGGACAACACAAAAGCATGTTTCTTGACTGTTAAATGAAGACAAGATGAGACGAGGTAGTCTCACAAACAAATAAGACACGAGACAAAACAGATTACCACGCTTAAGAACATGCTATTTAAAATTTGATGTCATTCAGAATGAAATGAGCTGATGAACAGTATGTATATTTGCTGCATTTTTGACTGGCCCCGCAAATGCAGCATGGAGTAAGACAATGGGATGATTGAGAGGATGGCGTGCTTGCATCACAGCAGAAAATGGAAAGATTTGCTTCAAGCTGCTCTTAAAATACCTTTCCGTGTAGCTATCTCCTCTCTCTTAGGTGTAACTTTCTTTTCTTTGTCTTCTTTTTTCAAAAGGCCAGGTTTCTTTGGAATAATTTCTTCGATTCTAGGAGCAATTTCCTGTTTCTTTAGGACAGCTTCGCTTTTTGGGACAATTTCTTCTATGGTAGGAACAGATTCTTCTTTCTTCAGGACCATTTCCCTTTTTGGGACAATTTCTTCTTTCTGTGGTGGAGTTTCCCTTTTTGGGACAATTTCCTCTTTCTTTGGTACGACTTCCCTTTTTGAGACAATTTCTTCTTTCTGTGGTGGAGCTTCCCTTTTTGGGACAATTTCTTCTAATTTAGGAGCAATTGCCTCTTTCTTTGGGACCACTTCCTCTCTTTTTGGGACAATTTCTTCTATTTTAGGAGCAATTTCCTGTTTCTTTAGGACTATTTCCATTTTTGGGACAATTTCTTCTATTTTAGTAACAATTTCCTGTTTCTTTAGGACAACTTCCCTTTTTGGGACAATTTCTTCTTTCTCTGCTACGGCTTCCTTTTTTGGGACAATTTCTTCTTTCCTTGGTACTGCTTCCCTTTTTGGGACAGTTTCTTCTATTTTAGGAGCAATTGCCTCTTTCTTTGGTACAACTTCCACAGTTTTTTGGACAATTTCTTCTTCTTTAGGAGCAATTTCCTCTTTCCTTGGTACTGCTTCCCTTTTTGGGACAGTTTCTTCTATTTTAGGAGCAATTGCCTCTTTCTTTGGTACAACTTCCACAGTTTTTTGGACAATTTCTTCTTCTTTAGGAGCAATTTCCTCTTTCCTTGGTACTGCTTCCCTTTTTGGGACAGTTTCTTCTATTTTAGGAGCAATTGCCTCTTTCTTTGGTACAACTTCCACAGTTTTTTGGACAATTTCTTCTTCTTTAGGAACAATTTCTTCTTTCTTTGGTACTGCTTCCTTTTTTGGGACAATTTCTTCTAATTTAGGAGCAATTGACTCTTTCTTTGGTACAACTTCCACTCTTTTTTGGACAATTTCTTGTTTTTTAGTAGCTATTTCCTCTTTCTTTGGGACGGCTTCCCTTTTTGGAACAATTTCTTCTTTCTTTGGTACTGCTTCCTTTTTTGGGACAATTTCTTCTTTCTTTGGTACTGCTTCCTTTTTTGGGACAATTTCTTCTTTCTTTGGTACTGCTTCCTTTTTTGGGACAATTTCTTCAACTTTCCCTCTTTTTTGTACAAATTCTGTTTTTGGAGCAATTGCCTCTTTCATTAGGACAACTTCCTCTCTTTCTTGGAGAATTTCTTCTATTTTTGGAGCAATTTCTTCTTTCTTTGGTATGGTTTCCCTTTTTAGGACAATGTCTAATGTTTTAGGAACAATATCCTCTTTCTTTGGAATGGCTTCCCTTTTTTGGACAACTTCTTCTATTTTAGGAGCAATTTCTCCTTTCTTTGGGACAGCTTCCCTTTTTGGGAGAATTTCTTGTATTTTAGGAGCAATTTCTTCTTTCTTTGGGACAGCTTCTCTTTTTGGGACAATTTGTTCTTTCTTTGGGATGGCTTCCCTTTCTTGTTTCTTTAGTGTCATTTCCACTTTTTTAGGACCAATGTCTTTCTTAGTGGCAACTACTTCCTTTTGGAATTCTATTTGATACGAGATTTCTTCTTTCTTTGGAGCAAATTCTTCTATTTTAAGAGCCATTTCTTCTTTTTGGAAAGCAAACTCCTTAGGAGAAAGTTCTTTTTTAAGAGAACCCTCTCTCTTAAGAGATATCTCCTGAAAGCTTACCTCCTCTTTCTTGATGGAAACCTCTTCTTTCTTCAGAGACATTTCAGCTCTACTTAAAGGAACTGCCTCCTTCTTTATAGAAACCTCTTTTTGCTTTAGAGACACTTCTGTTATACTTAGAGGGACTGGCTCCTTCATAAAAGAAACCTCCTCCGTCATAAGAGAAACCTCTTCCTGGAAAGCCATCTCTTCTCTCTGAACAGACACCTCCTTCTGGAAGGCAATTTCATCTCTCTGGACAGAAACGTCTTTCTGGACAGAAATCTCTTTCTGGTATGAACCCTCCTCCCTCATCTGAGCGCTCTCCTTTGCCTTTACAACAGCCATAGGAGGTGCTACTTGTTCAGGCTTCTTGGGGACCTCTTGAACTTTAAAGAATAGTTGAGATTGAACTTAAAGCAAGATGTAGTTCTAACAAAGATAAACACTTTTGGACAGAACATAGAACACACAAAGTAGGTATTAAACAATCAGGGTGAATAAAAGAGCTAGTGTACATGGGGATGTGTTTTGATATATTTACGAAAACTAACAAAAAGTGCAAAAAAGACCTAAGATCACCAATGAAACAATTCTGAAGAAAAGCAAAAGTTTGCATAAGAGCAGCACACAAAAAGCACTTGCAGATTTAAAATACCTTTTACTGGAGGGACTTCTTTCTTTGGAGCTGGCTCCTCTTTTTTAGGAATGGCTACGGCAGGTGCAACTCGATCAGGCTTCTTTGCAACCTCTGGTACTTTAAAGAATAGTTTGATTTTAGCATAAAGCACAGTACTGTGCTGGTAAAGAATCAAGATGAACGTGTAAAACATACACAATTAAAGAAAAACACAAAACAATGACAGGGAAGACTGCTCTATTATTAATATATATATATATATATATATATATATATATATATATATATATATATAAAACATTGTACTGAACTTGAATCTTCTCAGAGATTAAACTGTAATGTATATGTTGTGTTTTTCTTTGAGGTGACTGTTCATTTTAAAGATATTAAAGGGCCATGCTGACAACCTAAAATGCTGCTTTGTTTTTATATTTAAGGTGTTACGTTCTGCTTGGTCTGCCGTCCTTCAGCCATCAGTTTACTAAAATAAGATAATGTAGGAAGACAGGTACTGCTTCGCTCACAGTGCAGAAGATTCATAAAGACAGAACCAACTGTTGTTTGCATAAGTTTCTAATCTCTGGAACAATTCCTTATAGATGTGAAATGTATAATACTACTACTACTAGTACTACTAGTACTACTACTAATAATAATAATAATAATAGGATTACTTCACATATAATTAAATATCCCTATCAGCAGAGCCTTCCCTCAGGAAACGAAACAGTATGCAACAAGAAACAAACAAAACAAAGGGGAATGTGCAAGACTCCTCCAAAGTGTATAATGGTAAAATGTTTAAATTTAAGCACAGGTACTGCTGCTATTACTATTACTAAAATGGATACTACAACTACTATATCTACATCTATCACTGCTACATTTACTACTACTTATTTTACATTCTTATCCTCTGCATTAACCTTGCTTAAACATGGTTCACAACTATATTTTACAGTGTTTAATCATACCTCTACATGGTTAACCAATACATTTCACTTTGGCTTTTTACACTTTGTGCTATAGCACACCACAGTGATGTTTTATGGCTTTAGTAATTTTATGCAACTAAGCAGTAACGTAACTGTGTCCCTTTATCTTTACGCTTTTCCTATTAGTAATTAAATTGGACTTTGGAACGTAAACCATGATTACAAAACATACAGACAAACAAAAAACACATTGAAGACATGAAATAAAGATTGTTGATGAGAATGAAGACAAGATGGAAGAACAGAACAAAACAAAACAATTAAACAACATAAAAAGAAACCACAGAGAGCCAGCTTGAAGCTGTCAGACAAAACAGGTAGCTGAGCATCACACACAAGGTATGGAAGGACAGAAGAGGGCGAGTTTGAAGATCACTTATCATGATAAGAATACCTTTGGCAGGAGCCACCTCCTCCACTTTAGGAACAGAGACTGGGACTCTTTCCACAGGCGCTTCCTTCTTTTTAACTTCAGGCACTTTAAAGACATTTATTTTTAAGACATTACTTACCGACAGACACATTAAACAATCAAGACAACATAAAAACTGACATGGGCAGGAGGGCTTTAAGACAAGATTTGGTTGATTCAATTTGAAGGGAATTTGGGACTACTAGACATTTGTTTACAAAACCTTAAGACAAACATACATACCAGACATCACAGGATGACAAGGACAGCACCATTTTAGCCTACCAAACTACCAAAGTCATGTTAAAGTAGAAAATAAAATGTGGTTGTTATTTGTTATAAAAATGTACAATTACACATTTTGTGAAGTGTATTTTGTGGAATTTAAATAAACAAACAAAGCAACACATTACAAACAAATAACAGCAGACATCTCTGATTTCCCCAGAAAAAGGGAGTTCAAGTTAAATAATTCAAGAGTTCCAAAGAAATAAATCCATAACAACAAAAAGACAAAAGGGCACAAAGTCTGAACTGTATTCCAAACAGAGTGAGTATTTGTTGTTCTATTGAGGACACACATTGTAGAAATATACCTTTCGTTGGGACAGCTTCCTCCTTTCGAGGAGCAGGAGTTGGTTCTGGTATTTTAGCTGGCTCTGGTTTTGCAAGCACTGGCTTCTTTGGCTCCTCAGGAACTTGAAAGAACATTTGTTGTTTTGTACTTTAGACACAGAAAACATGGACATATCTGCATGCAAGTTCACAACATTAACGTTAAGAAGCACTTCTAGTTTAGAAGCTGGACACCACCCAAGAACAAAACACACAAACAGAAAGTGGTCTGCAATTCATAGATGTTTTGGCCTAGCTACATTACAAACAACATACTGACATATTTATAAGAATATAGTATGGGAAGTATCCTTCACTCTAAAAGCACAGACTGGGATTTCTTTTGAATATGTGATTGTGTATCCAGTGTGTTTATAACAAACGAGCGGTAGACAGATCAGACATAAGAAGAAGCATAAGAATGACAAGGACAATACACAACACGAGAAATATAACAACACTGACACTTCAAGAACACACAATAACGTCTGATTTGAACAGATATCAGTTACACACTTGACAGGCTAAAGAGCACAGGAAGCATTACAAGTAATAGTTTTTTTTTTTTTTTTTAACACAGACATATTTTGTGATGGCTCATAAACAAGCATGCTGTAATTAATTAATAAGCCTCTGGGAAAAAAGGAACATTTTCATTTAAGGAATCCAAGACATAAAGGACTGTAGAGCTTGCATCACAGCAGAGCATGTTCAAACTTTTCTAAAACTGCTTTTCAAATACCTTTAACAGGAGCAACCTCTTCTTTCTTAGGAGGGACTACCCTCTTTGGAGGAGCAGCCACCTCTTTTGTAGAAACGGGTATCCCAGGAGGAACTTCAGGCTTCTTTGGAACTTCTGGCACTTTAAAGAATATTTTTAATTAAGCTAATTGCACCACATCGTGCTGTTAAAGAAATGGACTGACACTGCAAGAACATATAACACTGTGTAACACACACATGACAAATACGGCACATGGAGATTAGACAAATCAGTTGAAACAGAAATATGACACATTTATGTCCATGTCATTTAAAAATAAATATGTGTATATTAACAAAAACCTTTTGTCCACTTTTGTCATCTAACTGCAAAGTCATGCAATTTATTGACTTTCAAAAATGTATTTGTCCAAAATATTATAAACTTTAATTGCTAATTTAATTAGATACATTTTGGATTGATTTTGCTTTCTATTTGGTATTAAAGCTTTGTGTACTTCAGATATATGAATGTTTGCTATTTTCAACCACTGTTCCAAATTCTCAAAATTATGTCCTAGACATCTGGCTCAGACATGTCAAGAGTACTGATTAATGAAATAAATTGAAATGTCAAGATTGGTTAAACGTTTAATAAAACTTAGAACAAAAACTGTTAATGCTGTACTCTCAGCAAAGTGGCCATTTAAAAGGAAGATATTTTGTTGCCAATTACTTTTGGTGTTTTTTTGTTTTTTATAGTGCATTTTTCATGAAATACTTTTAGTAAAATCTATAAATGTACAAGTACTTTAACACATATATATATATATATATATATATATATAGACACACACACACGTACACAGACATACATATATACATTTTGTTCAGTAAACTGATCGACGTGTAGACAACAAAACAATTAAACAACATTAAAAGAAACCACAGAGAGCCAGCTTGAAGCTGTCAGACAAAACAGGTAGCTGAGCATCACACACAAGGTATGGAAGGACAGAAGAGGGCGAGTTTGAAGATCACTTATCATGATAAGAATACCTTTGGCAGGAGCCACCTCCTCCACTTTAGGAACAGAGACTGGGACTCTTTCCACAGGCGCTTCCTTCTTTTTAACTTCAGGCACTTTAAAGACATTTATTTTTAAGACATTACTTACCGACAGACACATAAAACAATCAAGACAACATAAAAACTGACATGGGCAGGAGGGCTTTAAGACAAGCTTGATTAACTTAATTTGAACAAATATTATTCAACAAATATGTTTGTACATACATTTTTTGAAGTATATGCCATTGAAAAGCTCATATTAAATGCTAATAACACAACTCAACTATATCTTTATATAAAGTATATAAACATATACTGACATGTTGACATGTTTGCACACACATATAAGCCGTGCAATATGTATTATTTTTTAATTATTATTAAAGCAGTCTTGAATTTGTAATTTTTAAAGCATGAGGCATATTTTCTTCACATTTATTAAGAATTAACATCACAATTAAGACACAGGGTAAACAGAAAAAACATTCAGACAGAGACACAAATTAAACAAACATGTTTGAATGTTATTTGCATATACACATGAAAAGGGACAATAAGAAGAATGCTTAGGCATCCCAAAGCAGTTAGTCACTGCACTGATAACATAAAAGACAAGAGAAGACAAAGTATGCAGTGCAGCCTTTACTAAATATCCCAAAGCTTTCCAGAGACAATTGGATACCTTTTTCTGGAACGGCCTTCTCCTTTGGAGGAGCCGGGGCTGGTTCTGGCTTTGCAGCTGGCTCTGGTCTTGAAGGCACTGGCTTCTTTGCCTCCTCAGGAACTTTAAAGAATATTTTTGTTTTTTGAATTTGGACATAACATATATGGACATATGTGCATACATATATAGAAACATAACATTAAGAAGTGCTTCTACTTTAGAAGCTGGACACCTCAGACTGCACACACAGACATGTAATTCATTTCTTCATTATGACAAGATACAACAACACACAGAGACTGTAAAGACTTGCAAAGAATAACATAACGAACACGGCAAAATGACAGAGACAACAGCAGTACCTTTAACAGGTGCAACTCCAACTTTCTTTTCAGGTGCAGGTTTTGGTTCAGGTTCAACTTTAGATGGTGGTGCCACCTTAGGTTCAGGTGTAATCTTAGGTACAGGTTTCTTAACCTCCTCGGGAACTTTAAAAGACATTATGATTACGTTAGGCTAAGAGAACATTAATGGCACAATCGATAAGATGTAATCGCACGAGCAAGCACTGTATGCAAGCATTGGCTCTGTCTGCAGCAATAACATAGATTCACAGTAACTCACAGACAACACAAAAAAGATCTCTACTCTGAATGCACTATGAAGCGTCTTTCAAGACATACTTTTAATATAAACACGTATTGAACGTCAGCCATTCAAGAATGTATGTTTGCAAAAACTCTTGACATGAACATCTTCTTTACAAAGAAAGCTTGTAGAGCTTGTTTTGCACAAACATAAAAAGGCACATAACATACACAGAGAACATGACACAAGATGATGATGACAATATACACTTAGTTGGAGCCAAATGTTAACACAAATTTAACAAGGCCTGTAAGCAGCACAGAACTAATTTAAGCAAAAGCATCCTTTTATTTGATACCTTTTTCAGGGGTAAACTTGTCTTTAACAGGAGCAACAGCAGGAGCAGGTTCTGGCTTCTTGACTTCTTTAGGTGCTTTGAAAATAGAGTTTTAATGGTAAGAATGATTATGACCTAGATACAAAAATAATAGCTCCTTGAAAAGATTTTGAATTTCAAATGTTAATAAATCAACACCGGGCCATTCATTTTCCAAACCAACATGGACAAACACTTACAACATTAATACACTAAAACATATGAGAAGCAAAGAATATTGTGTAAGAGTTTTTTTATTATTATTTCATGAGGATGGTTTAGAATGATGGTATTAGACTTGTATGGAAAACACTGGACAATTACATATATACAAGAAATATTTCATATTCATGTTTGATGTAGAAGCTAGTGTTCCTAGAAGCATAAAATGTGTTTCCGTGTGTACAGCAAAACATTTAAAATCAACATACACTTGACAAACGAAAATACACAAGAATATTTAGAGACATACATAGACAAGAGCTTCTTGTCTAACAGCAAGACAATAAGACTGGTTATTTCACACATAACACTATACCTTCAGGTGCAGGGCGTTCTTTCTTTTCTGGTACAACTTCTGGTGTGATCTTTTCTGTTACTGGCTTCTTTGGTTCTTCAGGTACTTTAAAAATAGTATTGTATTTTAATAAAATCCCTATTGTGTATTTTAAAGATAAACCATTTAATAGTAGAGTTTATAAAAAAACACAGTCTCACATATAAAAATCCTTACATTAAAAGCGAAATAAATATTTCAACCAAAATGAGAGAAATAAACATAAAAAATATAACAAACAGTACATTCTCACACTTAAATTTAAAGAGATAAAAACTGTGTAAGACTGTGTAGAAACAGGAAAGAAGTATTTCAAGAGTGCTTGTATCGATTGTCTATTTGTGTGTATATATATATATATATATATATATATATATATATATATGTCTATACCTTTAACCACAGCAGGGGCCTCCTCTTGGGATGGAACTGCAGCAGGTCTAACCTCTTCTGGCCTGATGAAAGCTTCAGGAACATATGCTGAGTTAGTCTGAAGCTACCAAAACTATTATTGTGGAGAAGCACGCATGCCAAAGCAAGAAGTGTTTTGATATAGACAGGCATATGACTTAATACAGAGGACAGACATAATACTGAATATGCTAGACAGTTAGACAAACATGAGAGCCAAGGAAATGGACAACTTAAAACACAAGAATAATATGTTCTCTGCTTATATTCTTTAAGATATGCTTAAAGAATATCTGTTTATTTATTTTAAAAGTACGCAAGACAGCAACTTGCTACTTTCAATAAAGTTATCAAGACAGGAAATATGCAAAGTAAGCTGACAAAGAAGGGACAAACACAAAGACTGAGGTATACAAAACACACAAAAAAACACAAATGCTTGCTTTTAGCAATAAGCCATAGCACAACCAGCATATTTAGATCTCAGTACCTCTTTCTGGGACTTGTTCTCTTCCCGTTACTTTAGTCCTTGAAACTATTTCCTCTACAGGTTCCCTTGGAGGCACAGGAACTTAAAATACATTAAGAATGGTCTTAGAAAATGATACATTAACACACTTAAATGTTTGTTTGCTTTTTAACAGAGAACAGATCATAAAATACAAAATGTTAAAAAAAAAAAAAAAAAAAAAAAAGTTAATATCCCAAACAATCATGCTACTACAGTTCCCTAGAGGGGAACATTTCTGCTTTCAATCTTGTTTAGCCCAAATGCTTAAAATCGTTCCCTTACAGAAATATTATATATAAAAATAACATAACCAATAACATAACACTAAAGTACAAAGATCTTTAAAGGAGTGTTATTATTGAAAATGATATTAAGTTGTTATTTTGACTACAGACACACATATTAATTACAATGCCAACAAGACTGCAAAGTACCTTTTGTGATGGTGACTTCCTGTGTGACTTTCTCCTCTTTAATTGTCCAGCTTTCAATCTCTGGAATAAGAATAAGAATAATACATATATATATATATATATATATATATATATATATATATATAGAGAGAGAGAGAGAGAGAGACTGCAGGGAATACCATTAAGAGGGTGAGAAAAATATTTGGACAGACTTTGATGGACATATATGAATGATCAAAACATACAGAGACACATTTAAGACACATGGTTAAATCACAACATTCAGTTTAATGGCTACAACCTGGAAAATGATTGAAAGAATGATTAAGATGATGAATTAGTTCAAAACAAAACAAAATTACTGGATTTGATAATGATGTTATGAAAGGAGTAAGTGATGAAGAAATCATGGATTAGAATGATTTGTGTCTTATACCTTCAACTTCCATCTGTTCTTCATAATAATAGAAACCAGGAGGAGAGACATCTTTTGAAAGAAGAATGATATGTATTGATCAGTTACTTGAAAGTTTTAAAACTAATTAAGAATGGATTTACCACTTTACCATATGTGCCTCTCTTACCTTTAGTAGTAATGGTAGAAGGCACTTCAGGTACTTGTATAGCAGTATCTGGGACATCTAAGGAATTTTAAATGTATTTGAAATACATGAGAATAGAGAAATGTGTGTGTATATGTCCATGTTATGTCTTTACAACAAAACATAATGCAAACAAGATTATTTTTTACAATCCCAAAATGTATGATTTTGCAAAAGCAAGTCTTACCTTCAGGAGGTATTCCTTCTTCAATTTCTGTGAAATAATGAAGCAAGTCATTTAGTTAAAAATACATCTACATTTAAGGAATCAAATAATAATGTATTTCTCCTTGAAAACAATACCAACCTTTGCCAGACAGGTAAAGTTCAGCAGTGCTTTTAGCTTCACCTCTTGGCTCCAGGCGTGCAATCACAGAATAAACACCTACAAAATTATGAATAAAGATAAGTTAGTTCATTTTATTTGAAATGTTGTATAACATTTATTATATATATATACAATTTATAATTAGGCAGACAAACCTTCATCTTCAGATGTTACATTGTGTATAGTCATGAAATGACGTCGCCCTTCACTTCTGAAACTGTATTTTGAGCTCTCTTTAAGCTCTGCTGTGTCTTTGTACCATGTAACAATAGCATCATCAAAGGAAACCTCACACTCAAAGGTTGCAGACTGATGTTCATTCACCACAATATTCTGGATTCTCTTGGTGAATTGAATTTGCTCAGCTGAAAGAGATAAATAGATGATTGAAATCAGCATTGCTGTTATTTTTTGAAAGGAATACAAATGTAGGATGAAGTCTTTAATCTTCCATTTTTGGGTTGATCTATTGGTTGTGGAGATGTAGGTTCAGACTGATTAAATTTAAGAATGATCAATCCTCCATTTCCTCATCCTACATATGTATCTTAATCTGAAGATTCACTAGGTTAAGTAATAAAAGTAAAAATGGGAAGCACAATGTTTATAAAATGTAACAAGAAAGAACACCAAGTGCAATTAGATGACTTTGAAGGGAGGGCAAATTAAGAGGAAACCCAACCACAAATCGAGCACAGAAAGAGAAAGATAGTACCAAAACATATTACATATTAAAAAAGGCTCAAGAAGGTTTGGAAAGAATACCTCCAAGATGAGAAGTGAAGAAATATGCAAAAGGACAAGAATATATAAAATAAAAAATAAAAAATGATTTAGCTATGGTTATAAGATACATGAGTGTTAAAAATGATGCCAATGAAAGAGGTTAGCGATTAAAGATCAAACACTTGACACCAGATGAGTGGATTAGATTGTCCAATTCCACGCTTTTGTCGTCTGCAAATACAAACCTTCTACCCAAAGATCAGCTGTGGTCTCAAGGTTGTCATATCTGCAGGTAAAACGCCCTTGGTCTTCTGTTCTAAGATCTTTAATAGAAAGCTTCTGTATTTTATCTGTGACATCAAAAATGTATCTGCCATGTGGCTCTAAAAGCCTTCCATTCTTAAACCACTGTGTTTTTACATTAGGCACAGAGAACTGGCAAGCCAATGTACATATCTGGCCTTCCTTACCAGCTAAGGGTTGAAGAGGCTGTTCCACTACAGGCTCTGAAAAGTAAGAAAACAAATATGGTTAGCATTCTCTCTACGTAGGAATGTATTCATCTGTGCTTTAATTCCATGCAGTGCAAACAGGAATAAAACAATATACCTACCCACAACAGTTAACTTAGCACTTGAGATGTGTGGACCACACACAACACGGTAATTTCCTTGGTCCCGTGTCTGGCAGTTTTTGATTTTCAACAAATGGCGGTCACCTTCAATACTGATGTCATACTTTTCATTGGTATCAAGCTTTTCAGTTCCTTTGTACCATGAAAGTTTGATTTCTGGATAGTTGATCTTGATCTCACATTCAAACACCGCCTCCTTATTTACAATTGCTGTTTGATCCTCAATGTCTTTCACCAGAGTGACAGGCTGAAATTAAACAATATTAATATTATTAAAACATCAACATAAGTTAAGTTGGTTTATGTTTTCTTTCAAGATATATAATATATCCCATGTATTGTTCGTACCTCATCTGTGCTCATTCTTTGTTGCAGGAATGAAACAAGGTTATCAAACTCCTGTTCCTCTCCAGCAGCTCTGCCCTCATGTTCCACCTCCTAAATCAGAGCAGAAACCGTTTTAAGTCACTAAATAAAATCACAGATTCAGATATATTAAAATACCAGGGGTTTTTGGAAGGGGATGTTTAGTAACCATACTGGTCAATTGTCTGTTCCTTGATACTCCAAGTTGCACAAAAAACAAGAAGAATAAGAAGAATATACACTACAGATTTATTTTAAATTGTAAACATTTTTAACGACATTACAATCTAAATTATGTATTTATTTATTATATTTCATAGAAGTTCAGTAGACTTTTTCTTGAATTTGAATTTCTATATTATTACAAAAGAGATAATAAATCCAATGAAAAGCTTACCACTCTGTGCGTTTCATCTCCACGCATTTTCTTCAGATACTCAATTGCCTGAAGAAGACCACGGTAGTCTGTGATTCCATACATGCGAGCATATTTCTCATACTCTTTGGGGTCAACATTCCTGAGCAGCTCAATGATGTCAATTTCTTGTTCTTCTTGCGGTTCCTTTGGCTTAGAAGGTACTCTAGACACAAAAAACAGAGATAACCATTATATACTTACTGAAATTATTTTGATAAGTCTTCAATTGTATATGTACCAAATGGCAGCAAAATATTTCAAGAAAAGTATCATCAAAGTGTGACATACTTTTTCAGTTTGGGCATTTCAACTACGGTTTCTTTCTTCTCTTCCACAGTAAGGGTGGTACTACATTCAATTTCACCAAACTTGTTGGTAGCAATGCATCTGTACTGTCCAGAATCAGTTCTGGTGACTTCCTTGATTTCAAGTTTGGCCTCTTGCCCCTTTTGCTCAACAACGATACGTCCTCCATGGTTGATTTGCCTCCATTTTCCCTTCATCCATTTCACATTTGGAATGGGATCACCCCCAACTTTGGCAATGAAAGTCGCAGTCCCCTCTAGGAATATAATAAAGCAAAAACATGAATTAACCACAGGGACATTATACAATAATGAAAAAAGTGAATGTTTATATTATTCTTGTAGTTGCACTTACTTTCGCACACTTTGAAATTCTTGGGCTCCTCAATGAAGTACAAGTTGTCTAATTTAGCAGGTTTAGCTGCGGCAGGTTCTCCTGGTGCAACTCTGATGCCTTCTGCTTTTTTATCTAAATTAAAAACTTATTTTTAATTAGATTGTTTAAAACACATTGAAAGGTGTGCATCTTAGTCAAGATAAAACTGGAAAATTGTAAGGCATACTCAAAATCTGCACCATAATAACACAAAAAATGTATATATAAAAAGGGTTTGGCACTTTTACATGTAAGGAAAGAAGAGAAAGGATTTAAAGCACTTAAAGGAAAGTATAACAACATACATTTATCTTCCCAAAGCATGGCTTCAAATGATGAGGGCAGACATGATCAAAACCTTTGCTAGTATCAAAATATAAATAATTATACAAGGTAACTTTAAAAACAATCTTCAAAGGTAAAATAAATGATTGCTTATGTTAACATAAGAAGATCAAATCAAATAATGTTAAAAATAATTGTACCTTTGACAGTCACTTTGGCCTTGCAAGAATCACTTCCAGCCTCATTTGTGGCCTTGCACAAGTAATCGCCAGCATCAGTTTTGGTAGCAGCACTAATTTCCAATGTTGCGGTACCATCAGCAAAAGTAAGTTTGCACTTATCAGAAGATTTTAGCTCTTTTCTGTCTTTAAGCCACTGAATTTTGATTGGTTCAGATCCATGGACATGACAACTCAGATGCAGCATTTCACCTTCATTAACCGTTTCAGGTTTAAGAGGGACATCACAAACTGGAGGTCTTTTATGTTCTGAAATTACAAAGATGGTTATGATTTCATTGTACATTCACATAAGCAAAACCTGCATTTTCAAAGACATATATCACACATTTTCTAAACTGTGCAACATGATGCATAAGATAAATCTACTCAACATTGCAAATCAAGCAAGTTGGCAACCAATATATTCTATAAATCCCAAACAAACAGAAGTTACAATTTAAAATTGCTACATTTCTTCTTAAAGTGCATTCTATCCAATTTTAAGAAACTATTGAAGAAAAGTGGCAATATATGACAGTGTAAAGATGAAAAGGTATTCATACTGACCTTTGATAAATACAGATACATTACACATGGCTGTGCCAGCTTCATTAGCCGCTCTGCAAGTGTAAGTACCAGAATTGATTGGTGCAGCTTTCTTAATGCTCAGAAGAACTACATTGCTCTTGAATGACATATCATAAAAGTCAGAGATTTGGATTTCCTCTTCATCTTTAAACCAGGCAATGCTCATTGGCTGGGAGCCAGAAACACGACCCTCTAGTTTAACGAGTTTTCCTTCTGTGTCCTCGATGGATTCGGAAGGCCTTTTCGTGAAAGTAGGTGGAATTTTGCGTTCTGAAACAAATAAATAACCAAGACATGTAATTATGTGTATTCAGACTATAGTTTTATTCACAACAATAATAAAATGTATTAAATAAACATTAAAAAACATAGTCTATTTCAAAATATGGTCATTATATAAGCTATTGGATAATGCATTAATAATTAAAACAATTAAGATATTACATTGTAAAAAAGAAACCCAAGAAAAAGACAGTTCCCATCCAAGAACCCATTATGAAATACCTTTCACAGAAACTTGACTTGAACAAGAATCTTTCCCAATTTCATTACTAGCATGGCAAGAATATTGACCAGAGTCTGCTTTATCTGCTCTTAAAATGGTCAATTGTGGTCTGTTATCTGTGCAGGTGATCTTGTAATTTCCTCCAGCTCGGATGTCTTTGTTATCCTTTGACCATGTGACTTTGATGGGCAAAGATCCAGTCATGTGACAATCAAGTTCAACACTGTCTCCCACAGAAACATCCACAGGGAACAGTTTTTTGTCAAATACAGGAGGAAACCTTGGTTCTAAAAATTAAATGGAAGAGTAAGATAAGTAATATAAAACACATTGGAAATGTCAACAGAAATATGGGTTATTTAAGAAATGTCACAGATTTCAGCAAGAAATGCTTAGTATGAAAGACAATAACACAACAAACCTTGAAGTGTGAGCTTGGCTCTACAAGAAGCAGTCCCAACAATATTGGAAGCTATGCAAGTGTACTCCCCAGAGTGTTTCATTTCACTTTTAGCAATTTCTAGGACTGCAGAATTATCAATAAAAGAAGTTGTGAATTCCTCATCACTTGTCAAAGGTTCACCATCTTTAAGCCAAGAAATCTCAATAGGAGAGAACCCAGTAACACGACACTCAAATTTAACTGGAAGCCCTTCAGTTTGCTGGAGACTGGTCATTTTTCTTGAAAAGGTAGGTGGTGTTTTGACATCTGAAATAGAGTAGTTACACAAGAACACAGTTGTATAAACAATAAGTAACATGAATTATGGCAAAATTGTACTTATCTTAAAAAAGAACAGTAATATAGGTTTAAAAAAGAGAAATAAGATTATCACCTTGTACAGTTAAAGAGGAACTTGAGGAAGCTGAACCAATATTGTTTTCAGCTTTGCAGCTGTATTCTCCAATGTCATTTTTAGTAACTTTACTGAGTTTCAAAACAGCAATGCCATGGATGAATTCCATTTTGCAAGTAGGAGTGGATCTCAATTTCGCATCACCCTTAAACCAGGACACTTTAATTTCAGGTGTTCCTTCTATTTGGCATTTCAAACAAACACCATCTCCAACTGTCACATCCATTGGTTCCAAATTTTGAATAAAAAAGGGTGGTTCTAAAGTAAAAAATAAATAATTATATGAATGATAAATTCATACATCTTTAACAGGTAATACACAGATGTAACTTAAATTAAAGAAAACAAACCTAATATTGACACAAAAGCTTGACTTGTATCACGTCCTGCCTCATTTTCAACTTCACAAGAGTATCTCCCTCCAGTGTCTTTGTCACAGTCAAGACACTCCAATATGCAGGAGTTCTCCGTAGTTGTAATATTGTATTTTTCGGAGGATGTAATATCCATGCCATTCTTTTGCCATGTTACAGATATTTCCGGGCTTCCAGTATACGTGCATTCAAGAAACAGAGATTTCCCTATTTCAACACTTGCATCCTTCAGTTTCTTCTGGAAGTGTGCAGGCTCTAAAGCAAAGAATGCAAGAGTGCTTGAAAATTTGTAACATACTTAAATAATTGAACATGTTCAAATTATTATATATAAATAATGTATATTGTGTTTAAAAAAAGAAATAAAAATAGAACTAAACAAGATAATAACCAACCTTTAACAAATAGGTTTGTTGTGCAACTATTTTTTCCAGCATCATTAGTTATCTGGCATGTGTACTCTCCAGATTTTGATGAATCAACTTTGTATAGCTCCAAAGTGGCCACTGTGCCTTGCAAAATGATTGCACAGCTCCTTCCAGAAACTATTTCTGTGCTTCCCCTAAACCATTTTAATTTAATGGGAGGGGTTCCACTGACAACTCCCGTAAATGTAACATTTGAGCCAGGTAGGGCTTCCAAAGCTTCTGGTTTCTTCACAAAAGATGGTGGTTCTAAATACAAAAAGAAATAAAACAAGCAAGATAAGTAATCAGTTTACAAGCGATACAAAGATCATTGCAGATAGACCAATAAGGAAACCAAGATTGGAAGACCTTATCTGCCTACTTGTGTATTTACTGACCTTTTACAGTCAAAGATGCAGCGCACTCAACAGATCCAGCTGAATTTGTTGCAACGCATTTATACTGTCCAGCATCTGACAGCTCAAGAGTGGTAACGTTCAAAGTGCACGTATTTTCAACAAATGCAACTTGGTACTTTGTTCCATCTATGATCTCTTCTTCGTCATGGAACCAAGAAACAGATAAGGGAGGTGATCCAGACACTTTGCATTCAAGTTGACCCGCTGCACCAAGAATTGCATTAGTGCCCTTTAATTTTCTTGAGAAGGAAGGAGGTATGATTTTATCTGTTTAAAGAAATGATCAATTAAACATCAGTGTCAGAGACAAAACATAATGCATGAGAATTGTTATTAGCAGAACTAGTGCATAACTACTAACCTAATACGGTCACAGACATTTGGCAGCTCTCACTGCCAACGTTGTTCTGTATCTCGAATGTATATTCTCCTGTATCTCCCTTTTCGGCAGACAGAATCTTAAGACTGGCAACCATTTTGGAAAAGGTGACCTTGTATTTCCGACCGGATAGCAGCTCTCTACCATCCTTAAACCATTTTGCTTTCAGTTCTGGTGTGCCAGCTACAGTACATTCTAATGCCGCCGGATCCCCTGCGGTTACACTGATTAGTTCTGTTTTATCCACAATTGAGGCAGGTTCTGAAATATAATGAAGATCACATTCATATTAAGATAGGCAAGGAAAACATAAACCCAATTTATTGAGAACTAAAATGTAAAGAAATGTAAAGACAAGGTTTTTCTTTGTTCATACTAACCTAAAACAGCTAAGGATGCCATGCACTCCACCATGCCTGCATCATTTTTAATCTGACAGATATATTTCCCAGAATTGGATGCTTCTGCTTTTAAGATCTTCAGAGTCACCACGTTCTTTTCAAAGGCAATCTTTCTATTGTCACTCTCTCGAAGAACATCTGCCTTGTCTTTAATCCAAAGAACTGTCACTGGTTGTGAGCCTTTAATAGTAGCAGATAATGTCACTTCTTCTCCAGTGACAGCGGTGGCATTCGATAGCTTCTTCACAAACGCAGGGGGTTCTGCACAGTTTCAGAAGATTAGGACAAGTAAGAACATGTGGCAAACAACATAGCAAACATCAGACATATGGCAAAATCATATTTACAGTTGTACTAACCTTTGAGCTTTACAATACCAGTGCAACTATCACTCCCCACATTGTTAGCCGCCTTGCACTGATATTCACCAACATCAGAGGCTTCAAGACTTAAAATGTGAAGAGTAGCATGATACCCCTCATGGGTGACCTTGTATTTTCTACTGTCTTTAATTTGCCTTTTGTCCTTGTACCAGGTAATATCAAAGGGCGGTGAGCCAGAGAGCTCACATTCAAGACTGACATCTTTGCCCTTCATTCCCTCCAGTGGTTCAGGGACTTTGGTGAAAGTTGGTGGGTCTAAAGAAAGCAACAGGGATTTACACACTTAGATATATTTATCTTGCATCTATGTACATTTTTTGCTAATTTGCTATCTTTTCTAAGATAACAATCTTTTCAGTAGAGCATCTTGCTTTGTAGAATGTAGATTTCTCAGCTTGATTTATCCATTTTAAACCTTTGATTATTAAGGGTAACACAGTTATTCTATATTAAAATCACTTTCTTGAATACTGCAAAAAAATGTGTATCCAGCTGACCTTTAACTGAAAGTGTGGAGCTGCAGCTGACAGTCCCAGCGTCATTCTGAACTTCACAGGTGAAGTCTCCACTGTCGTCGAGGCTCGCAGAAACAATTTCAAGAGTAGCCACAGAGTTGATGAAGGAAATGATGTAGTTTTCACTCTCAGTGATAATATTGTCATTTTTTAACCATGAAATTCTGAGTTCAGGGGACCCAGATACTTTGCATTCAAAGCGCAAACCTTCATGTTGCTTCACAATCTTTGAAGACTCTAGTTTCTTTACAAATTTAGGAGGTTCTGCAAAACCAAAAAAGGAAGATTAAGTCAGGATTAAGAAACAATCAGTAATGAAAATAATTCATTAAGAAATTCAAGAAAGACAGAAGATGGGTGGCAGAATTTTTAAGAAGAGTTAAGATTAGCCTGAAAAAAGAATGTCTGACCATTTTAGTTAAGACATGAAGAGAAATGGAAGATATGGAAGAGTTAGTAAAGAAAATAAGAAATTCAAACCTTTTACAAGTAAACTTGTTGTACAACTCGCTGTACCAGCATCATTGCTAACATGGCAAGTATAACTTCCACTTTGTGAAACTCCAACAGAAAAAAGATCTAAAAAGCATGATAAGCCCTCCAGGCCAGTAATGCATGTCGGTCCAGTTATTATTTCTTTGTCATCCTTCAACCATTTCACTGTAAATGGAGGTGTTCCTTTTAAGGTACTCTTAAAGTGTACAGTAGATTGAGGAAGAACAGTCTGGGGCTCTGGTTTCATTGCAAAACTTGGTGGTTCTAAAAATGTATTCAGAAAAACAAAAGAAAGAGTGAACTAAGATAGGCAACTGACACCTTCAAGAGATAATATGGAAACTCATTTTTAAAGAGGAAAAGCCTTTAAGCTTGGGTAAGTTCAACAGAGTAATGCTGACCTTTCACCACTAATGCACCACTGCATTCACAACTTCCTGCTTTGTTTGTTAGTTTGCAAGTGTATGTTCCAGCATCAG
Organism: Amia ocellicauda; assembly: GCF_036373705.1. Classification (NCBI taxonomy): domain Eukaryota; kingdom Metazoa; phylum Chordata; class Actinopteri; order Amiiformes; family Amiidae; genus Amia; species Amia ocellicauda. Next base: position 14,624,513 of record NC_089865.1, on the reverse strand, counting down.
TTTTCTCTAAGTGTTCAGTCTCCAGGGACACAGTATTATCTTCATGGGCAAGAGTATATTTTGTTCTGCCAGATATGATATTGCCATCCTTTTGCCATTCCACACTTATTGGCAGCGAACCAGAAATTTTGCACTCCATTCGGACAAATGATCCCAAAACTTCTTGCATTTCCGTTAATGATTTGAGGAAAGATGGAGCTATTACTTGTTCTGTATACAATACAAAAGCAAGGTTAAAGATTCCATTGATTACTTATTTACATGTAAATGCTTGAATACTATATAACAAGAAGGTATGCACCAACCTAGCACAGACAAAGTAACTTTGCAGCTGCAGGTTCCAATAGCATTAGAGACCTCAAAGGTATATTCCCCACCGTCTTCCATTTGTGCAGACAGAATCTTAAGGCTTGCTGAATCCTTCATGAAACTGATTTTATGCTGTCTGCTGGGTGTGAGCTCTTTGTCATTTTTAAACCACTTAACTTTGAGCTCGGGTGTGCCCGCCACTTTGCACTCTAAACTTACTGGGTCACCCGCAGTGACACTCACTGCCTCTGGTTTCTCTGTAATTGTAGCAGGCTCTAAAGGAAACAGAATCATAAAAATATATAGTATTCTTTTTAAACAGAGCAGATATGATCATTCAACATCAAATTAACTGACTCTATAATATAAGCAAACAAACCTTGCACCAACAGAGTTGCAAAGCATTTCTCCTGTCCTGCATCATTCATAACCTGACAGGTATATCTCCCACTGTGCCACACTTCTGCTACATCAAGTCTTAAGGAAGCAACATTATCCTCAAATATCATCTTGATATTAGGGCTTTCCATGACCCAGTCTTCATCCTTTTGCCATTTTACGGATAAAGGAGGTGAGCCAGTCACCGTACACTGAAATTCAGCTGAATTTCCCAGAATTGTGGCAATATTTTGGATCTTCTTCACAAATGATGGTGGTTCTATATTTAAATGAATAAATAAATAAATGTTATAGTTTATCTTTTTTAGTTTTATAACATAAGAAAGTAATGCTGAAACCCTTTGTTCACCACTGACCTTTCATATGAAGCACTGCCCTGCAAGAGCAACTTCCAACCTCATTTGCTACAGTGCACTGGTATTCACCAATATCTAAAGCATCACATTTCTGAATATGCAGGCTAACAATGCCATTATCCTGTGAAGCCGTGTGCCTTTTGCTGGTTCTGATTTCCTTATCATCCTTATACCAAGTCACTTCAAAAGGAGCTGAACCAGTTACTTGGCATTCTAGCAACACATGAGAGGCCTTCACAACCTCAACAGGCATTAATTCCTTTATAAAGGCAGGAGGCTCTGAAAAGAGGAAGGATTAATAAAACTGATTTAGTTGAAGCATCTAACTTTGTGTCACAAAAAAGCACAATGGACATAGAAACTCAGTTCACCCCTTCTTTGTATACTAACCTTTCACCTTTACTTCAATACTGCAACTTTCACTACCCGCCTCATTGCGTGCCTCGCAAACATAAACTCCACCATCTTCAATGTCAGCGCCAATTATTTGCAGGCACACCAGGGAGTTATCAAAGGACATGATATATTTGTCACTGGGACTTATTTCATTTCCATCTCTAAACCAGGAGATCTTTATTTCAGGGGTGCCAACTACCTGGCACTCAAATTTTTTGCTTTGTCCTGGTTTCAAGAGTGCTACACTTTCCGGCTTCTGAGTGAATTTTGGAGGTTCTAAAAATAAAAGTAGGCATATAAGTACACAGTGCAGAGCTCACACAGAGTAGATCAAGAATTAAAAATAAAAATAAATAACAAACACCTTTGACAAAGAGAGTGGCTTTACACGCCGCGGAACCAACATCATTACTGATCTCACAAGAGTAATCCCCAGAGTTGGAAACCTTTGCAGAAAAGAGTTCCAGCAAGCTTGCTGTGTTATCCTTCCAGATTGAACAAGAAGATCCAGACAGCAGCTCCTTATTGTCTTTAAACCATTTTATGGTTAATGGTGGAGTGCCACTAAAGAGAACTTTAAACTGCACTCTTGATCCAGGCAACACATCTTTTGCTAGAGGAGGTTCTACAATGGTTGGTGGTTCTACGCAAATTAAAACGAAAGAGTCACATGAGGACAGCTCATAAAATAACAGTTAATTAAAAATAAATAAATTGAAGAAATAATGCACATAAATCAATAGCAGAAAGTCAATATTGATCAAATTCATCAAACAAATTAAAATAAATCGAAGATCTTCAAACCTTTCACAATTAAAGGACCAGAGCACTGGTCCCGTCCTGCTTTGTTTGTCGCAATGCAGGTATAGTTGCCGCTGTCAGAACTGTCAAGACGACTAATTTCCAGAAAGGCGGTATTTTCATAAAATGTACATTTATGTTTTTCATCCGTCACTATCTCTTTATCATCCTTGTACCACACAACATTCATAGGCAAGGACCCAGACACAAGACACTCCAGGTGGGCAAAAGATCCTTTGATACTGTCCACAGTTTTGAGTTTTCTTGTGAAAGATGGCTTGATGATTTGATCTACCCAACATAAAATAAAAGATGTTGTGAGAAAATGATTCAAAAATCAGTTTCAACACTTAATAATGGAGAAACATGGGTATGTTCTTTATATACTAACCTAGAACTGTAATATAGGCCTGACATGTGCTAGAACCAACATCATTGGAAACCTCAAATGTATATGTCCCGGCATCAGCCTTTTCCATAGAAAGTATTTTTAAGGATGAGCCTTTATCTGTAGTGAGGATTTTATATTTCTTGCCAGATGCCAACTCCTTGCCATCTTTGAACCACTTCGCTTTTAGTGCTTTAGTTCCTGAAAATCTACATTCCAGTGTAGCTGGGTCACCAAAAGTAACACTGATGGACTCACATTTCTCAGTAATGTTTGCAGGTTCTGTGATAAACAAAACATGTATTTACTTAAAAACTTGTTATGTTAGGGACAAAGCACAAAATGTGAACTGAAATAATACAGTTGGAATAAAACTAATGTGATACAATAGTTGAAAGAGACTTATTATTTTACTTCCATTTTATTTTGAAGGTCTGTTAATTTATTTAATTTAAATGTAATAATACATTATAACATTTTATATTTTAATTAATAGGAAATAAATAACAAGATAGTGTAAAATGAGATCCAGCTATCAACAATGTTAATATGTTTAAACTTTTTAAAATCAGTGTTATTTTATTTTTTTAATCAAAGCATAAAATAAGTATAAGTATAAAACTAACCTTTTACTACCAAAGAGGCCGAACATTTCTGAGTACCGGCATCATTCTTTGCCTGACATGTATATTTTCCACTATGACGTGTCTCAATATCTGTGATATGCAATGTTGCAATATTGTTCTCAAAATAAATGTTTATATTTTCCCCATCAGTAACTTCATGATCATCCTTTATCCATGATACAGTGATTGGCACTGATCCTTTCAAGGTACACTGCATTGTAATTTCACTCCCTACCAGGGAATTAAGGTTTTCAAGCTTCTGTATAAATGACGGAGGTTCTAGTAAAACAAAATAATACAGTTTAGTGACTTCACTGTCTCAGGAAAGGTAGGTATTTCACAAATAAGATGTATATGTATTAGATTATTGCATTCTTGCCACCAACCTTTCAAAGTCACTTGACAATCGCAGGATGACTTTCCAACCTCATTTGATACTGTGCATTGGTAGAACCCAACATCAGATGCATCACATTTCAAAATATGAAGAGTAATTGTGTCATTTTGCAAGCTCATTCGGTGTTTTTTATCACTCCTGACAGGTTTACTGTCTTTATACCAAGTCACATCAAATGGAGCTGAGCCAGACACATTGCCTTCCAAAATAACATCTGACCCTTTGACAACATCCTTGGATTCAAAAGCCTTTGTAAAAGCCGGGGGTTCTAAAATACATGAAAAGACATGAAAATAGTGTCCATCTGCTAACAAATGTAAATAAATAAATAAATAAATAACAATCTTAAAGATTTTATGCAAACCTTTGACTGTAATCATGCTGCTACATCGATCGCTGCCAGCTTCACTATAAGCTTCACAAATGTAATCACCACTATCATCAACAACAGTGTTGACAATCTCCAAAACAGCCACGGAGTTACTGAACGACATCCTATACTTATTGCTTGAACTGATTTCACTCTCATTCTTGAACCATTTAATTCTGATTTCAGGAGTGCCCGTTACTTTGCATTCCAGAAGAACAGGGTGTCCCGTCTCTAACAGCTTTGAAGACTCAAGCTTCTTCACAAATGTTGGAGGCTCTATAATGTGAAAAACAAAGCATTCAGAAGATGTGTAAAGAGAGTTGCATTAATACAAGAGACAAAGAAGGATTAGAAGAAGAGAAGCACCTTTCACAAACAAGACAGCGGTGCACGTCACCTTGCCAGCGTCATTGCTGACTTGGCAAGTGTAATTGTCTGAATCAGAGGGTTTCACTGCATGAAGCTCTAGAAAACTTGAAGATGCTTCTTTTTTGATGAAACAGGCTCCACCTGTTGAAATTTCCTTATCCCCCCTAAACCATTTAATTGCCAGGGGGGCGGTTCCGGTAAAAGAACTTCTTAAGATGACAGTTGAACCAGGTATTACATCCTGTGACTCCAGTTTTGAGGTGAAACTTGGTGGCTCTACATTTAGTCAAGAAGAAACAAAATACGTTTAATCTCAAATAAAATACATATTGCAGAGAAAAGCATTATCAGGAGCAATAGCATTAAGTAATAAGAAGGCACTTGAAATTCAATAAACAGCAATATATTTATATATATGCGACTAAAAACAAGATGAATAGTTGGAACTATATAATGCTGATTCGATTTCAAGGAAGTCAGAGTCAGGAATTCTATGATATTCTCCAAACCTTTTACAATTACAGTTCCACTGCTTTCTTTGTTTCCTGCAGCATTTGTTGCTCGGCAAGTATAGGTTCCAGCATCAGTCTTTTCTAATTGTCTAATCCCCAATGTGGCCGTGTTTTCTTTAAACTCCATTTGGTATTTCATGCCGGCCGAGATTTCTTTTTCGTCTTTGTACCAGGACATTGTCATAGGCTGAGACCCGGAGACTTTGCATTCCATTGTTACACTGGTACCTAGAATCCCATCCACTTTTCTTAGGGGTTTTGTAAATGATGGTGGAATGATACGATCTGTTCAACAGGAAGAACAAAAGGTTCTTTAGGAATATCAGTTAAGCAGGTCTACCATAAACCTTAAGACAAAAAGTTCCAAAGCAAGAATTGAAAAGTGTCCAAACCAACCTAGTACAGTAACAGAGGAAGAACATCTGTCTTTTCCAACACTATTCGCCACTTCAACCACATATTCACAGCTGTCCCCTTTTTCTGCTGCAAGAATTTTGAGCATGGCAATGTTTTCCTTAAAGCTGATTTTATATTTCCTGCCGGACACCATCTCTCTCCCATCTTTGAACCATTTCACTTTAAGTTCAGGACTTCCTGCTACACTGCATTCCAAAGATGCTGGTTCTCCGGCAGTCACACTAATTGATGCTGTTTTTTCTACAATTCTAGCAGGTTCTAAAAGAAAAAAAGGATGAAGCCATTTTAAATGTGTAATATTTAGTATTAGTATTAGTATTTAGTAATTCAAATGTCTACTTAATTTGAAATATGTTGACCAATATTTAAAGATGTACTAACCTTGTACTGACAAAGTAGCTTCACACTTCTGAAGCCCAGCCTCATTCTCAGCTTGACAAGTGTACTTTCCACTATGGCTAATGTTAACTGTTGCTATTTTCAAAGTAGCTACACCATTTTCAAATGTCATTGTAGTGTTAGGATCATCATCTTTCACTATCTCTGTATCTTTAAACCATTTAACGGAAATAGGTGTTGAGCCTTTCAAAGTTGACACCAATTTAACTGGATTTCCCAAGATTGCAGAAGTGTTTTCAATCTTCTTAACAAATGTTGGTGGTTCTAGATTAAACAAACACAACTGTAAATCAGGGATACTCAGAGAATTAAATATAACAAGACAGATATTTTTTATTTAAACTTTGAAAATAACCTTCAACTTTACTGACCTTTCAACTTTGCATTTGACCTGCACGATGCTTTGCCAACATCATTTGATACAAAACATTGATAATCCCCAGCATCTGCTGTTTCAAATGAAGAAATTTCCAAAGAGGCAATACCTTCTTGACAGACTAATCTGTGCTTTTTATCAGTTTTAACAGGTTTCTTATCTTTAAACCAGCTCACTTCAAATGGAGCTGTTCCCGCAAGTTCACATTCAAATGCTGTAGTGGATCCTCTCACTACCTCTAAAGCAGGTTGCAATTCCTTTTTGAAATAAGGGGGTTCTAAAGAAAGAAAATATTTAAATCAATGTATTATGATATAAATGATTTCTCAAAAGGCTAAAATAAAATCAAAGATATATTTTTAAATTACACACCTTTTACTGTCAAAAGAGTACTGCAACTCTCACAACCAGCTTCGTTCAACACTTCACATGTGTAATTTCCACTGTCGGCCAAACTAACGTTATTGATTTCTAAGACTGCAACAGAATCTATGAAGGTGATTCTGTACTTATCGCTGGTACTCAGTTCCTTGTCATTCTTAAACCAAGTAGCATGAAGTTCAGGTGAGCCTTTAACAGTGCATTGCATGCGAGCTGCTGCACCTGGTTTCCACAGAAGTTTGGACTCCAGTCTCTTAGTAAATGCCGGGGGTTCTATGAGAAGCATTTTAAAGAGATTTAAATCATATTCAGCAAATTAACTTACACAAAAGAAGACAGATAGCAAAAGCACATTTTACGCAAAGATGAACACTTTTATCTTTAGAAAAAAGTAAACTTCTGTACAACAAAAATAGGAAAGACAAGTGTGAAGAAGGAAAAAAAGGAAAGAATAGGAATCCATTTATAAGATTAGTAAAGAGGCGGCTTGCAGAAGAAGCCATTTCTATTTTCCACACTTCTAGGATTGTTAATTTTCCCAGAATGCAGGATTTATTTATTTCTTAAATACTGCACATCAAGAGAGGGAAAATTAACAAAGTATTGCTTACCTTGCACAATTACAGAAGAAGAGCAGGTGCTGTGTCCAGCATCATTTGCAGCAGTGCAGACATAATTTCCTGAATCTTTAAGCTTTGCACTTGGAATTTCAAAAACTGCAACCTTGTCTTCAAAAGTAATTTTATAATCCATTGTGAGATGCAGCTTTTTCCCATCCCTGCTCCAAGATATGGCTACTCCTGTGTCTTCATCCACCTGACACTCTAGTCGGATTGGGTTCCCAACAGCTACTGACAAAGGCTCGATGGTTTTGACAAAGTTTGGTTTGTCAATCACTCTCACATCAGCACTGCATATGTCGGTTCCAACTGCATTTGTTGCTTTGCAAAAGAAAATGCCCTGATCTGCAGGCTGAAGTTTCTGAATTTCAAGAGTGTGCTTGTTCTTATCAGCTGAAATTTTATAGTTCGCATCTGAAGAAATGGCAGCATTGCCTTTTTGCCACACAATGTCAATCGGTGAAGAACCAGTCACAACACATTGAATTCTTGCCTGTTTTCCCACGAATAAAGTCATTGCCTCTGGCTTAGTTACAAAGACTGGAGGAAAAGCTTCTAAAAAATGAAAAAATAAATAGCTGAATTACATGATTCAGGAAATAGTAAAGTAATCTTACATGACATATTGAGAATGTTATTACCCCAAAGTAGCATAAAGATATGCAAAATACTACATTCACATTTTTTATCACAAGATCAAAGTGCATGTGTTTAAGAGATTAGTTTATAATAAACCAAGAAAAAGCAGATACAAGGTTTCAATTGCATTAAAAAAGGAGATAAGAGATTCTTAACTGATTTCATAAAGCTTTTTAAAAAGTGTAATTTGTTTGTTTTCCTGGAAAAGAAATATGGAACCCACCATATAAATATACAACAACCAAAAGAAAAAATCAGGATTCACTTACCAGTAACTTTCAAGGAGGCTGCACAGCTGACACTGCCATATTGATTTGAGGCTTTACAAGTAAATTCACCAATGTCTAAAAGTTGTGAATTAGGGATCTCCAGTGACGAGGTGTAGTATCTGCTAATAATCCTGCATCTGTCCCCGTCTCTGATCTCGTTGCCTGCTTTAAACCATTTAAAGGTCACATTGGGTGCGTCTTCAACCTCGCACTCAAACTTTGCGGGGCTGCCAACATTGACCTCCAGAGACTGAATTTTCTTCTTCAAAACGGGAGGATCTAAATTTTGTGTGGGGGAAGAATGAAAGGAAGAGAAATTAGTATATATTTAAAAACATAACTGTCAAGTGTTAAACAGGGAGGTGGTCAACTGGAGCAGGTATGGTAAGGGAGTGCAAACACTAGTAAATCCAGGGAGTGACTGTGAAAAGAAATGGGTCTCAAAAGAGGTTAGAAGGAAGAAACCATCAGCCTTTTATAAAATGAACATTCAGGGAAAAATTAAACAGGTAATGTGATGCCCAACAACACATGCATTCAGGGTGGTGAATTGTTGTGCGGTTTGGAGCAAAAGGGACCTGATGGTGAGGAATGATAAAATGATATGAATAGATGTCATTTTTCAAAAACACATGAAAGACAAAAGTGAATCGGTAGAGGAGAAAACCAACAGTGAAGTGGATAAGGGGATGGGGGTTAGTTTACTTGTATGAAAAACAATTAGTAAAGATTCAAGATTAAAGTGATTGACAAAATCTAATTATCAAAAAAGCTGCATACATAACACAGCAAAAGACATGACTATTTTTAGTGATGTCTAAGGTAAGATAGCTCAAAAGAAGAAAAGTGAAGAGTATAAAAAAGAGGGAGTAAAAAAGAAAGAGTAGGGAGGACCAAATAATATGGTCAAAAATTTAAGTTTAAAAGAAAATCAGACAATGAAATCTTCTGTTAGTTATACTTTTAAAATAAATTTATACTTTAATCTTTTAATTATTAATTTTCACTATGTTAGTTTTTCAAATAAATTATCCCCATTATCCAACCTCTTAAGACAACTGTGAGTTTCGATGATGTAGAGGTCTTGCCAGCTTCGTTCACTGCCTCACAGATATATTCTCCTTCGTGCTTCTCCTTGATTGCTTTGTCGATAACTAGTGTATAAGTATCGTGGTCCTTAAAACATTTGAACTCTTTGCCAGATGTGACCAGTTTTCCATTGAAAATCCAGTTTACATTTTTAACACTAGTTATTTCAACACTAAGTATAACTTTGCTATACTCTTCTATATAAAGGTTTTCTAGACCCTTCGTTATGACTGGGACATCTTTTATCACTTTTTCTGGGGGCTTAGATATAATCACTTCTTCTTTCAGAATCTCTTCTTTTTCTTTTTTAACAACAATATCTATGGACTGATCCACTGGAATAGGGGCCAAAGGCACATCGGTGGTAATAACTGCTGCCCCAACATCTCTCTCACGGCCTTTTACTGTCACGGTCCTGACTTCCTGAACAGACACCATCTCCTGGAACTCCATTTTAGATTCTCTGCTTACTGTAATCGTCTCTGTACTTTTGGAAAAGGAATCGTCCGACTTCCGCAACAGTGTGTGTTCCTGAGCCATAACCGTTTGAAACGATGGCTGGACTTGGGTCTTAAGCGCTGCAGACTCAGTTTCGGGTGTCGCAATGGTTGCAGCAGTCTCAGCAATGCGAGCTGTCTGTATTACAGTTGACAACTTTTCTTTGGAAGGAGCACTGCTAATATGTAACCGTTGAGGCCTATCAATTTGCATGGTGCCTGGTTCCTCAGAAGATAAGACATGCTGCTCCCGATAAACCATGGAATGAAAAGCTGCCTGAAGTTCACTTTTTAGATCTGCAGTTTGAGGGTAGTCTCCTTCAAATGAAATCGTTATTTCCATAGGTGGGGAACTACTTGTTGTAATGAGATATGTAAACATTGCATACTTGGGTTCCTTACGTACCTTCACTTGCTTTATTTCGATGTCTTCTAGACGACCTAAAACCTCTGCCAAAAGTATAGGCTGTTCAGTAGCTACAGCAGATTTTAATGCGGTTTTTAGCTGGTTTCTTATGTCTAAGCTGAAACTTTTGGGGGTTTGCAGAACGAAAGTAAGCTCTTTTGGAAAGATTCCAGTTTCTTGTACTTCATGGACCTGTAAAACCCCTTTAGGTTGTGTTTTTACACGGAGTGATTTTTCTTTAGATCGGGTCAGTTCCATTGAATGCTCACCAACAAGAACTTGTTTTTCTTCCATCAATAACGGAAGTCTAACAGACTGCCCTTCCTGAATGCGCACAGCAAAGTCCTCTTCTGCTGCCTCTAAGGGAATACTAGTTTCTGTTGAAACTGCTTTCTCTTCTATGTGAACTGGCTCTGTTGGAATTTTAGGCTCAATATTAGTCATGCAAGTGACTTTGTCGATTCCCTGAAAAGACTCGGTGTGGCCTTCTTCTAAAGCCTGACTTTCTACCACACTTGTTGTGTGCATTATATTCCATCGTTCTTCTTTTTGTACTAAAGCACGCTGCTGCTTCATGTCAGCAGTAAATTGACTTTCTTTTGGTAACTGCATGGTTTCTGTAATTACCTGAAGACAAGTTTGGGGCAGAGGTTCTATTTTAGGTTCGGAATGAACACCTGTAACTGATACATCAAGATCTGTAGAGTAATCAGCTGAAAATGCTCTTTTCTCTTCTGCAATTACTGCCTGTCTACGTGTTTTTTCAAGTCTCTGAACTGCTGTGTGAGGTTCTGTTTTTTCAAAGGGAAGTATACCTTCCTTAGGTAACACACTTTCTGTTTGAACTGACTGGAGATGTAAAGGAGCTGGAACCTCTTTTGTAGGCTGAATAGAAAATGTTGTCTGTGTGGTGGAAATAAGCGAGGTCTCCTCACATGTTATAGATTTCTGATCGTCTGTGATCAGTGTGTGCATTAAAGTTGGGCTTTTCCGAATTTCAGCTTGTTCTTCCATGGGTACCTCACAACTAAACTGGCCCTCAGTAGGTAAAGTATCCTGTTCTCTTGTAACCTGCACATTGATCAGCTGTTCTTTTTCCCTTTGTGGCTGAACTGAGATAGCACTTTCTAACCCTGCAATTTGTTCAACATGTTCAGCTTTGAGTTCCTGCTTTTCCTCAGCAATTAAAGCGGATTTATATAGCATATCCTTAGTTGCAATAGCCGTCTCCTTCTTTGCTCTTTCTATATAAAATTGTTGTTCTTTTGGTAAGGAAGCTCGAGTTTCAGTGACAGGTGTCAGCACTGGTTTCGGCATTTCCTTTGATACTGAAGCCGTTGTAGCAGCAGCCAAAGTTGATAGCTCTGTGGAATGGGCTTCAGGAATTTTCTGCTTTTCGGTTGCTACAGTAGTGTATAATATTTTAACACCTTCTTTAACCCTATAACCTTTTTCTAACTCAGGCCTCTCTAGAATATATGATTCCTCTTTTGGAAGCGGGATCTTACTTTCTACCTGATGGCTATAAACCATGGGTTTTGGTTCAGGAACTGATACTACATGTTCTGTCATCTTTTCACTTAAAGACTCAGTTTCCACTGTAATAAAAGGAATGATTTCTTCAGCAACTGCTGAATGCAGTTTTGAAGGTTTTTCCTTTTCTAATTCAAGTTCAATGACTTCTGGGCTTTGTATGCGATCATAGTGCTGCTCTGTAAAGCCATGACTTTCCTGTACAGCAGACGTAAATGATGCTGTATGCAGCTGCCTCATCATTGGGACAATTGATTCTGGAATAGCTTCAGGAATCGATACAGTGACACTTTCTTCAATCTCTTGAGACTGCAAAATGGCTGCCTGATGAGTAGGAACCTGCTCTCTATGTAATGTGGCGGCAGAGATATCCACTGCCCGTAATGAGTCTACTTGCTCACTCCTTATAGCTTGCCTGTCTTCGGTACCAATTGTGTATACCATCTGACGTCGATCTTGGAGATTAACTCCTGCCTCCCCAGGCAGGTTTACCATATATAAGCGGGACTCAGTAGCTTGCTCACTTGTAGACACTTTGTAAGCCATTTGCTTCTGAACAACTTTTTGTTCTTTGTGTCGAGAAACAGCATATGTGTCCCTGAACACAAGCAACTCAGCACTGCAGGTAGCTTCTCCTGATGGGTTGGAAGCTCTGCATGTATAAAGGCCACTGTCATCTTGTTGAACAGCTTTTAAATTTAAGGAACCAGAGCCATCAGCGTTGTGTACAATTGTAAAATAGATATTTGGCTGAATCTGGTAACTACCCTTAAACCACTGTACTTCGGGGAGTGGATCTCCTGAAACTTTGTATTCAAACTGAGCCCGACTTCCTTCAGTGCACTGTACAGGTTCTATATCTTTTAAGAAACGAGGGGGGAGTCCAGTGACTTTGAATGTTTTTTCAACTCTGTGTTCGGTCTTAGTAGAAGAGGCTTCTTGAATGACTTTCTTTTCCACTGCTTTAAAACCGACCGATGATTTTTTAACTTGCCCCTTCACCTTGACTTTGAGAAATGCAGTACAAATTGATTGACCATGTACATTGCTCGCTGTGCAAGAATACTCGCCTTCATTTTCAGTCTTGACTTGCTGAATAATCAAGATATACTCGTCTTTTTCCTGAAGAATTTTGTAATTTGCTGATGAAGTCAACATCAATCCATTATGAAACCACTGAACTCTAGGCCGTGGAATGCCAGTAACCGTGACAGTAAACCTAGCAGCCTCTCCTACAATAACCTCTATATGAGATAATTGCTTAGTAAAGACAGGCTCTTTTGCCTTTTCCTGTTTCTTCTCTAGAGTACTAGAGTAGCGTTTGGATTCTGGTGTGAGTTCAAATGTTTTAGTTTTTTCTGATAATCGTAGGCCACTGCTGTAAGATTCTTGTGTCTCTTCTTCAGATGTGACAGTCAAGCTAGAAAATTCTGTGTAAGAAATAAAGTTAAAATGTTACTAAATAAATATATAAAGAATGCACATAAAATTGGAGGCATATATCATAAGAATAATACAAAAACAACATTAAGAAGTTATAAAAAACAAGTCAGATGCATTTCCTTCAGCATTTATTTATTTATAGAACCATATAAATTGAATTACAAGCACATAAAAGAAAGCAGCAAAAACCTTTCTACAAATTAATCTCAGTGATTGTTTTGTGTTGCATACTTTTTTTTCCACTCACATTGCATTGTATTTCCTATTTTTGTTAAGGTGAACTCTACCAAAAGTAATATATTTTGCATTAATCACAACTTCACCTGCACAAACCATACTGCTATTTAACATTTTAATCTACTTAATAGGGCACTTTCACTAATACATATATATATAATTTAAAAAAAATCGAAACATTCAGTCATTCAATCTATACAAAAACAGTGTACTAACCCATAGAGTGTTCCTGTACAGGGAATGGATGAAGGTTTTAAATAAAACGCTTTACTCAACTACATTTCATGCATCACCTTCATTTTAAATCTTGTAGAATATTCACAATCAAAAACAATTAAAGGCTTGCATTCACAGAAAACTGCAACTTGATTTTGTATTGATGATGAATATGATGGCAAATTGATGGCAAAGCAAAAGCAAAAAGCTTATCATTTTGATTTAAAGGAAAAAAAATGCATATGATTAAGCCTGCAATCAGTACTGAAAATTACCAAATAAGGATAGATTTAAATTTTGTTTAACATTTGTAAATAAAATCTAAGATTACAGACCCCTTGTGCAAGGTATTTAAATGGGTAAGACAAAAACATGTGAGGCGCAATTGATCTTTGTTAAAAATACATGTCGGATTTTAAAAAGCAAAATACTATTTTATGTTAAATCGTGAAATCTGTAATTGGTTAGTTATATTCTGGAAATTATATTTTATAGTAAATATTTTGTCCATTTCAAATAAGATTGTTGCATAATGCATTACCGTAAGGCAAATGTTCAATAGCTGACCATTATAATTTTAACTTTCAATTTAACCAAAACAAAAATAACTCATACTAACTCTGCACATTACACTTAAACAACATATTTTAGATTTAGACTTTTAAACTGTAGACTTCCCTGTATGAAAGAACCATATTTCAGAACGTATACAACTCCGTTTTACAAACATGTTCTTTTCAGCTTCATTTCAAATATTTGCTCTCTCACTCCATACATATGAATAATTCAAATCTCTGTGATCAAAGAGCATGACTGCAAGCTTGTATACATTTATATTCTTAAGTTGGCTTGCATTATTTAAGGAGCATATAAATCAATACAAAACTCAAAAAACTTTCAACAAGCAAATTGTTTCAATGGTTCCTGCTCGGTTTTGAACAACACACTTGAACTCACCTGCATCACTTTTGTTAAGATTGGTAATAATCAAATCAAAGCTGCCAGATTTTTTTTCTTGAATAATGTATCTGCCTTTTTTTATCATTTTGCCGTCTTTGTACCACTCTGCAGTGGGTCGCGGGGTTCCACTAATTAAACACTGAAGCACCACTGACGTGCCCAGAGCTGCAGTTAGATTTTTAAGGGGAACCAAGCATTTTGGCGGAGACTCCGTTACCTGGAATTGAAAACTGCACGTTTTTGACTCTTTCGCTTTAAATTCTATCATGTCGTCCTTGGAAGGTTCAGCAAAAACATCAAAGTTAATATTGACACATTTTTCTCCCTGCTCCTCATGCACATGGTCTGTCATGGCTATGAGTCGTACAGCTTTTTGGGATTCATCAGCCTCATGTTCAAACTCAAACTCGAGTTCTATCTCTGAGGCCTGGTCTCCTTGCAACATTGAATTCCCCACAACCAAATCAAACTTCTGAGGTTGTTCTTTGGCACCACCCAGTGAAATTGATGTTACTTCGCTACCTCTAGACTTTCCAAAATACACCTCTGAGTTTAAAACAACAAGAGAAGCTCTGCATAGTGTTTCTCCTACTTGGTTAACTGCCTTGCAGGTATATATTCCACTATCATAACTGCAAACATCATAAATCAAAAGATTATGGTTTTCCTTGTTTGATGAGTACAGATATTTCCTACCATCTTTTGGGATTCTCACACTATCTTTGAACCATGTAACCACAGGAGGAGGAAGTCCAGTTACAGAACACTCAAACACTACATCTATGTTTTCGGGGATCTCCATGTCAGAAATTGGATTAATAAACCGCGGAGGCATTTCTGTAACTTCAAAGGCAATTTTTAGCTCATCACTTTCCTGGGTTATAAAGTCTAGCGCATTTTCCTCAAACATACTTGGAAGCACATCTAGTGATATAATCATGCTTTTGTTGTCAGCGCTGTATTCCGGAATTGTTACTATTTTTATCTGTTTCTCAAATTCCTGCACTTCATTCTCATCAAGTTCCACCTCCAGTAGAATTTCCTGAGGAGACGGAGACCTTGATGTTGTGTCATCCTCCATATCAAATTCTATCACATGTTGATGGGTAACTGCAGGGGGTCCTGGCATAAACTTAGCCTCCTGTGAGATCACTTCCACCTTAGTGACACTTTTTGCTTCTCCAATGCAGTTTACAGCCTCACAGACGTACTCTCCTTCATCAGTTTTGCCCATGCTTTGGATTTGTAAAGTGCAAACATCCCCGACTCTTTCCATTTTAATTCTTTGATCAGTACTTAGTTGGATGCTATCTCTATACCATTTCACCTCTGGGGATGGAATTCCTATTATTTCAGCACAAAATACTAAAGTGTATGTTTCAAAAATCTGTTTTTTTGTTAGGGGTTTTATAAAAGCTGGAGGAATTCCTTGGAATTTCGGTTCTATTTCTTGAAGAGTTCCAAAAGCTCCTGAATTACGGCCTTCTGTCGTGGAGCTTCCCTCTTCCAAGCTGAACGTGAGAGGAGTTGTCTCAATGCCTTCATCCACAGGAGATCTGAAGATTTTGGGGGGTGAAAAGAGCCTGTCAAGCACAGTACCAGATGACGGTCTTTTATTCTCAGCGGGGGAGAACGGGTATTGGGGAGGAGTTACATAACCTTCTGGAGTTCCACATGGTGTGTGGAAAGATTCCAGTGACTTTTGAAATGGAGACGTTCCAGACGAAGAAGGTGGTGTATAAAACCGTTCAAGTTCCGCAACCTCATCACTGCATGTGCTGCTAATTTCAAATGACATTTCTGATTCTGGAGACAAAGATTGACTCAACTCAACAGGCTGTTGATTATAGTAGTCATAAACAGCACTGAATGTTACCTCTTCCAATTCAAGTGAGCTCACACCAGTTTCACGGGAGATGGTTTCCTTGGCAGTGTCTCCTTTAGGAAGAGGGCTTTCTTGCTGGCCAGCTGATATCAGATAATTGGTTAAGGAGAAGGTATTATCTTCAATTCCTTCAGAATTTTGAGAAGGTGGTTTTGATACCTTTGAAGAAATAGCTTCATGTTTTATAGTTTCCTCTATATTTAAATGTTTTTGTTTAGATACTATAACATTTTCTTGAATGTGACCTTGAAGTGAATCCTCTCTGCCAAAATCATGGCTTTTGGAAACCGCTGTTGCTTCTGTCTCTGTGGCTTCTGATTGTATTTTCTGATCTGTGCCATCGCTGAAGGAAAGAAGGTACTGACTTAAAGGAAAATAATCCTTTTCTACTCCAAGTGTTTGTGGAGCTTCAGCTATTGCAATATTTTGCTTTGGTTTTACTACATCTGATGGTGAAGAGTCTGAGTAAACAGCAGAATACACTGTAGTTTCAGGCTTGACATCAATAACTGAAGGCTGCTGCTGCTCTTCTCCCCTTCGTCCAAAGTAAGATGGAGCAGATTCCACTTGTGTATGCTCTGCTACCTCTTTAAGGTGATGTATAAAGCTCTGTGTAGGGGACATTTCAGGTTTTTCAGTTATACCTTCTGTACATTTTTCAAAATGGTCTTCACTGGAAATGTTGAATATGTTGTCTTTTATAAGTTTGCCTTGTTTTTCAGGTGCAGTCTCTTTTTGATGTGATACAGGCAATATTGCTTCAGGTTTGACAAGCTTTGGTAATTCATATTCTTTATTTCCCTTGCCAATAGTTTCAAATTCATTTAGACGTGAAATTGAAATGAAATGACTCTCAGTGTCAGTGTCAGTCTTTTCAGTAGGGCTGGCTTCTCTTAACTGCTGCATAAAGCTCACAGGAGCAGGCATTTCTGGAATTTCAGCAGACAAAGAATCCTTTGCTTCTGCTGGAAGAGGTTGTCTTACATGATGAAATAAGCTTGATGTAATAGGGCCTTCTGAGGTGATCACTTCCTCTGACTCAAATGAAGCAGTTTGTCTTCTATTACGTATAAAGCTCAGAGGCATGGGGTCAGTTGGGAGCTCTGATACATTTGATTCCCTTCCTTTAGCTGTAACCATTTCTCCTAAATGGTGGCTATATCTACGTGGAACAGGTTGTATTGGAACACATTTCACCGTGGCTTGCCTCTGAGTGTCTCTAAGTGGGCCTTCAGCTGGGGCTTCTTCTTTTATATATTGCATTAATCTTTGTGAAGTCTCTTCTTGATATCCTAACTCCTCTTTCTTCTCACCATGTTCCAAATCCCTGACTTTGCTCATAACCCTTCTTGGAAAGTGCTCTTCTGGAAAATATAACTCAGGAGACTCCTTCCTTGCACTTGGAACTATGTCAGATGAATACGGCTGTGCAGAAGACTCAAACATTTGCTTTATTTTTGAAACTCTAGTTACTGCTCCAGACGTTGTCAAACCACAACCAGTTATTTCAGGAGTATCTGTTGAAGCCACTTCTCTTGAGCGTCTTCTTCTAGGAATCTGTTCTAATAAACAGTGGGTTTTTTCTGTGGTAACAGCAATTCCAAAGTCCCTGGTGTCAGGAATAGGAACAAAATGCCTTTCAGAAGATTTTATTGCATCAAAAGATCCTTCTTCTGCTTTCTGGCCATTGTTTCTTCTGTGACCTGAAGCAAAACCTTCAAAAGGCATATCATCTGTCTTCCTCCAATTTCTTGAGGGTAACACAGGAATATTTGGAAGTAAATCTTCAGCCTCTTCTTCTACCCCAGGTTTGGCTTCTTTGAATTCCATAAATCCAAGCACTGCTGGTTCCTCAGACAAACCAATTAAACTTTGTGTTTTCCTAGTGTCATTGACACCAGGAGTTCTATGATAGAATTTGTGTTGTTGCTGTGGACTTTTTTCTGTTGCCTCATCCCACTGGTAAGCAAAGCTTGACTTTGGAGGTTTAACTGTGATAGTGGATAGACTTTCAACTTCTCCCATTTTGTTCTGGGCAATACACTTGTATGTCCCTGCATCGAAATGTGATATATCATCAATATACAATCTGTATGTTTTCTCTTGTTCTTCGAATCTGTATTTGCTGCTGTCAGTACTCAAGAATCTGCCATTGTGAAGCCATGTTACAATTGGTGCTGGATCTCCAGATAAAAGACATTCAAGCATTACTGTCTCACCCTCCACACAATGTACACTCTCCAGTTCTCTTATAACTTGTGGGGCCTCAGCGACAACATCAAAGGAAAATGTAAATTTGTGTTTGGTTTGTGAAATGTTATCCGGTGCAGATACATCTGAGCATATATCAATGTGTTCAAATGACTGCTTAATGTCCTCATTTTGATCAGGAATTGGTGTAGGAGCAGTTACCATAATCTGTACAGGAGCTGAAAGCAGAGATGTCTCTGAAGGTCGAGGCTTCGGCATAACCACTTGGGGAACCTGCAAAGTAGTTCTGAAATCATCATTTGGACATATGTATGACTCAAGTTCTTCTTCTATAATTCTGTCCAGTTGTTCTTCACTCATTTCTGGTTCCTCAGTTACTTTAACCTCATGGAAAGCCACTGACTGTTTCTTGCTTGATTCATTTTCTGTTATCTTAAGTGTAGCTGAACTTGTGGCTGTACCATACGGGTTAAAAATGACACAGGTATACACACCCTGATGCTCAGTGATAGGATAACAGATTGTCAGTTTTGATTGGGCACCTGTGGTATTTATATAAAAATCCTGATTTCGAGGAATCAGTCGCTCGTCTTTATACCAAGTTACTGTTGGCTGAGGATGGCCTTGGAACCAACACTCAAACTCACACATCTCCCCTTCTGTAACTTCCAAGGGTCCAATTTCTTTATCAAAATATGGAGCAGAGGGTTGCAATTTTTGCATAAAATAATCAAATTCCTTTTCTGGTTTATTCTCCTCCATTTCAGTAGCAGTCACTTTTTCTTTTGAATGCAATGTATATTCAGTTTTCAGTGTTTTTTCAGCTTTTGGATACGAATGTTTGATAGCATCGTCCTCCATTCCCAAAACTATGTTGTCACATTTTTCAGATATGCTTGCTGTATCAGTGGTCACAGTCAAATCTGATACCAACTCAAGAGCTTCATGTTCAATCAGTGTATCTTGCTGCCATTTGCTTATGCTCAAAGATGGATCTTCACTCTCAACCAATTCACTTTTTGTCTTCCTCTCATAACTGGTGTCCTGGGGCAACTCTTGATCTGTCTTTAGTGTGTGTGTATCATCATCTTCTGGAACTTCCTCAGATAGAAACTGTTCCCTCAGAGTTTTCATTGCCTTACATCTAGAAGATTCTCTGAAAGATGCTCCTTCACTTGGTACAGCTAATTCTTTATCCTTCGAAACAAGGCCTATAATTCTGTCCATCCTACTTTGAAATTCTGCAGAATTCTTACTATCACTGGATTCAGCCTGATCTGGTGTTCTACTACAATACTGTGCTTCAGGCAAGGAGGCAGGCTTGAATCTTAAGCGTTCAATGTAGTCTGTGTAACTTGACTCGCTTCCAACTGATTCCAGATCAAACTCTGATGATGACCTTGAGGAAAGAGAAAGCCTCTTTTTCTCTTTGACAGCTCTCCTTAAGAGGTGCAGCTTCACCTTCACGTCTTCATCAAGAAGACTCTCAGTGTCACTGAGTCTCTCTGACAAATGAGGGGAACCTCTCTCTGAGCCTGTCTCGCATATCTGCCAATCTGTTTTTTTGCAGGGAGATGAAGTTCTAAAATACATGGTACGCATCAAACCTTGCTTGTGCGTCAGTCCCCTTGCTAACCCTTTAGTAATATACTTCTTCTCAAATGGAGAGCCTACACATCTCAGGTCTATCTTAAACTTTACTTCCTTTCTTTTCTCAACCAACGAATCTATACTTTCATGGGTCTTTTCTGACCTCCTTACAAAGCTTAAATAATTGGCATTCTGCTCCTCTCTGAGCGCTACCAGTAATGATGCAGTAGACTCTGCTGCTCCTTCACTGTTAAACGCAAACACCCTGTAACTGCCAGAGTCTCTTTCCTGGACATTATCAATTTCTAAACTGGAAATGTGGATGTGCATTGTGCTTTCGGTTCTTATTTTACGGCGATGCTCTCTTGGAATTGGCCTGTTGTTGTGAAACCATGCGATTGTTGGGGGTGGGCAAGCAACAAGTTTACAACGGAAAGCCACAGGCTCACCCTCCAACACAGACTGAAATCTGATCTTCTTAGTGAAAGAAGGCCTAATATTTTCAGACCATGAACTTATAGATGATGTTCTACTTGAACAGCGATTAGCAGAAACAAAACCATGATCTAAGTAGTCTTCGGTGTCTGAAAAGGCACCTCGTAGATCTCTTCTGTTGTCCAGATATCTAGCTTCATCATTGAAGAAGAGTTCTGGGGATAAAAAGAAAAGTAATTTAACACAATGGCAGGTCAAAAGAGATTAATGAAAAATATTTGAAATGGAATATTAATGGAAGAGTAAACACATGCAACAAGTCATAAAGCCAGGAAAAAAAATTCACTCACCATATTTGTTCGAATAAACGCAAGATCTGGTTCTTTTTTTAAAGATTCTGACACGAATATCGCTCGATGTTTTGTTCCTTCTTCAAACTGCGGGAATTTCTTCATAAAAAGAATAAATCTTTCCAAAATAAACTGATCTGTTTAGAAAATGTGTTCCTTTGGAGGATTTTGGATTGCATGTCAACTCAAATATTTCTTACCTGACTTGCAGACAGCTGAATAAACGCCCTTTCTGATCCTTTGACTAGGGGGTAAACTGTTCAAACATTGAAGTGAAACATCACTTGCCAATGGTACATAATAATACAAATATTATAAGATAGACTTTTAAAATGGTATGAGAAGGCGTTTATTCGAACTAATATAGTTTCCAAATTTCAAAATGTTATGTAAAACGCAAACAACATTAACCACATACCGCTATCTGCAAGCCAGTCTAAGAAATCTTTGCAGGAGGAAGGAATTCCAGATGCAAGAAATGTCAGAAGCAATTAAAAGATGTGGCTACTCCAATATCTTTTAAAGAAATATTTCCTGTAGTCTGGAAACTTTAAAAGATACACATCCTGCACATTTTATTCCAAAATACAATCAAGATGTGCTACCCTTCATGCTTTAAGATGGAAACAGACAGACACAAAACCCCACTATTCCAAAAACTGCTGAAAAGCAAGCAATACTTATTAGTCAAAAGTGCTTAATATATATTAAAAAATATATAATTCAGACATTTTTAAACCAGAGTACAAGAACATAATTTCAATATGAAACAATGTTTCATTTAAATACAACTTTTTAATATATATTAAAAAATATATAATTCAGACATTTTTAAACCAGAGTACAAGAACGTAATTTCAATATGAAACAATGTTTCATTTAAATACAACTTTAAGATGCTTGCATGCAGTCTCTCATGAAACATGTACTACTAGTAGAAAACTAAAAGGTATCTCATAATTTCATAAATGTGGTCTTTACAATATTGAGGATTTTAAAATCAAGTCAATTGAACATTTAAATTGATCTTACCTTTTACTTCCATCTCAATTTCATGTTCAATCTGTTCCCGAACTTTCTTTATCTCTGAAAATAAATAATCACAAAATAGTATTAAATGTAATGAAGTCATAATTATGCATTACATATCTGTCAGAAAACATGGAAGTTGATATGGCTCACTTTTTTTTTTTTTTTTTTCTGAAAACACAAATATATAGGACAAAAGCATAACATGCTTCACTTTTTTTTGTTCCTTGATTGTTTGGTTCATGAATTTGGAGCTAGTGAATTCAAAAATATTTTAATTCCATATGAA
The DNA here is from genome assembly GCF_036373705.1 of Amia ocellicauda. Lineage (NCBI taxonomy): Eukaryota > Metazoa > Chordata > Actinopteri > Amiiformes > Amiidae > Amia > Amia ocellicauda. The sequence goes on along the minus strand of NC_089865.1, from coordinate 14,602,319 downwards.
ATACGTTGTTGTTGCAGTCTTCGGCAAACTTTCCTGTAGTTCCGTAACATGCCTTGTCTTGCCATGCCATGTTTACTGAATGTTGATTAAAAATGCTTTATTCATCCACAAAAAAAATGAATCCAATGAAACTGGAAACTGGGATGCAACAGTGAGATGAATGACGGATTTACATTCACATTCGGAAGGACCAAAAACATGCAGATGCCAACCTGTCACCCTGAGATGTGTGCTGCACGCAGCTTCTCCTGCAGAATTGACTATTTTGCATGTGTAAGTACCCCCTTGACTGGGATCAATTTTCTTTAGATTTAAACTGCAAAGGGAGCCATCGTGTTTCAATGAACATGATACGGACTCTTCAACAATCAATTTATTGTATAGCCAAATCACGCAAGGAGTGGGGATGCCCTTTATAATGCAAAAGAGCGAAACATCATCTCCTTTTTTTACAATGGTTTCAGGGGATAGTTTTTCAAGGAATTCGGGTATTGTGGCACCAGTTTCTGGTTCTTCACAGGGCACAACGTCTGGGTAGTAATCTCTGCTTTTCTGTCTCTGTGTTCCACTTGGTCTTTGAGATGAAGTTGTTTGAGGTCCTGTTGATTTCTCTTGGGGCTCCTGCTTTTCTTGGTCAGAGGGAATTATATGGGACTCTTTGATCGTTTTATAACTTTTATGGCCTGAATCAGAGGGGATTTTTGTGTCTGCTTTGGCTTTTGCTTCTTTAGCTGGGTAAGAATAAATTTAGGAAAATTATTATAGATTAAATGCATTGGCAAAGGTATTTTAGATGCTATTTTACCTTTAAATATTTAGAGCATTACTGGAGTATTAGTGAGATGTACAAATGAAGTTAGAGCTAGTGGCTAACATTTTTAATTCATATTAACAAGGGTAAGTATTACATTATCTATTGCAAATGGTTAAAAGTGAAAGCAAGACTATTCAAATTTGAAAGCATGGAGTAATGAGATGAAATGATCAAAAGTGGATAAAAAAAACTCATAACCACCTTCTACTGAAAGCTGTGCAGATGTTCTCTCCTCGCCTTCATTATTTTTTACTGTACATCGGTAACAGCCTTGGTCCGAAAGTTGGACATTAAGGATCGAAAGAGAAAACACACCTCCATTTTGGCAGCATTTCACTCTCTCTGAATCCATAAGTCTCCTTCCATTATGATCCCATACTATATCAGTAAAGGGCAGTCCATCAAAAGAGCAGATAAACTGAGCAACCTCACCAACTTTCACCTTTTGGTCATTCAGTTTAAGGAGCAGATTGGGACCCATGGATGCAAGTGTCTCAGATTTCCCCACAACAGTCACTTGTTGTTGAGCCGTCTGTTTGATAGTGGACTTTTCTGAAATACTTTCAAAGACACTGTATTCATAAGAGGGCTTCTCCACAGATTTGAATTCTTTTGAATATGTTTCCATTTGCTTAGTGAACAAGGAAGAATCAACATGAGCCTCAGAAATGGTCTGCGACGTGACGGTTTCCTTTACAGATTTTCCAACACTTGATACACTTTGCCTATCTATGGTTTTCACTGTATGATCTAAGCAATAAAAATAAAAAGTATTAGCATTGATCAACACTTCAAAAAATTGTGGTAAAATGGAAAATGTAACAAACATGCCAAATGCATGATTTGAAAAACTGCGGGACAGGTGAGATGTTTCAAGATCCATGAAAGGAATCAGGAATGAAAGACAGAAAATATACTCCTTTTTCCTTGCATTATTTAGAGCATCCTCTTGAAAAAAGCATCAAATTGTGATGAAGTTGTGTTACACGATGACACACATTATGATGAATAACAATTGTCATTTTAACCCTTAAACCACATATCGTCCATATAAAATCGACTTCCATGTTATTAAAGAACTTAAAACAAATTTGAGATTTCAGATATTAAGCCAGAGAGGTTAAAAAGTGAAATTAGTAGAAGTGTGAATATGAAAAGGACTGATTATGCCTTATAAAAGAGGTCTCAGGGTTAAACATGGCTTTTGGTTAGAACACCAGTTGAAGACAAGAGATGGAGAAATTGTGCCCAAAATTATGGAAATAATTAATAATGGTGATTTATTAAAACACCAAACAACAAATAGATTTTACCTGCATCAGTTACAGCAAGGGTTGCCGTGCATGTTGCTTCTCCAGCACTATTGCTTGCTTTGCAAGTGTATTTCCCAGCATGCTCAGAGAAAGCATCGACTATAATGAGCGTGGCTGTGTTTGTGATTTCATCGAAATGAAATACCACATTTTTGGTTGGTTGTATTAACTGCTGATTGTGAAACCAGCGTATTTCTGGTTTGGGCATGCCAGACACACGTGCATGAAATCTGGCCACCTCCCCATGAGGTACCACACAGCTGGAAATTGGCTGAATGAAAGTGGGCCTTTGGCCTATAGGTTCCTTCTTTACACTTGAAACGCTTGTAGAGACACTGGTAGAAACATGCCACTGAGCCTTGGATGTAATTTCTTCAACTTTTTTTAGTCCTGAAAGGAAGTATGTGACTGTTCAATCTCACATATTTCAGCATTATTCATTATAGAGGCACAATGATTGCTTTATTACATTACAGCTTGCATTTTAATTAAATATATCTTTAAAGGTTCTTTGAATTTGCAGATATTTTTTTTCTAATACACATATATATATTTAATTATTATATTTATTTTTTCAATTTAGTGAGAGGATGGAATTGGTATTTGTAAATTAAAATCAAATACTGCATGCTTAAAGTCCCCTGAATTGTATGAGTTATTGCATTAAAGCAATCATTGGCAAGGTATAATTGAGCTTTAGATACCTAACACTGCAATTGTTGTCATGCAAAACTAAACATGAAATGATCAGTTTTGTGCTGCTTTAATACTATTGCATAATTTATTTTACTATTAAGTAAAGAATAATCTCTTTCTTTTCCAAAATTAAATGAAATGCAAAGCCATAACAAGAGCAGACATACATATATCCAGAAAACAATATGCCATGCTCAGATCTGTGTTGTAAAAAACACACCTTCGAGTGTCAACATTGCACTGCAGGACGCCTGTCCGGAGGAGTTTTTGGCTACACAGGTGTACTCTCCTTCATCCTCTGGGTAGGCCTTAACAATTTCCAGCTGGCAATTATCATCAAACTGAGTCATTTTGAAAAACTCAGACTGCTTTATCTCCTTGTCCTTGCTGTACCATGTAATTGTGAGATCTGTTTTCAAAACATTAAAAGACACATTTAGAGATGATCTTACCATGTTTTCAATTTCAATATATTTAGGTTATACAGACAATAATATAACTGGTTACAATTTGTGTGAATAAGATGGAGCCTGGGGCAATCTTGCAGAAACAAAATTGTGTTAATGACAGGAATGTTTATTCTGTATTTGACTACATTTTTAAATTCAGGATTTCTTCTGATAAGTAAAATTAAAATTCATTTTTAACTCACCTTCCCCAGAAACTCTGCACTGGAATCGAGCAGACTGTCCTTCAACAGTGGAGGTGCTCTGAACAGGAGATATTATAACAGGAGGGGACAGTGGAACTCCAGTGTCAGGTGAAATAACCTCTGGAACTAAAAAAGAAAATAAGGGAAATATGAGGACAACATTATTTTAAATGGATTGATAAGACTTATTGTCTTCAGTATTTGCAAATTCCTTACAAAGACCTTGCACATGTTTTATAGATAAAAAATAATGAATACAGGCAATACAGTTTTTCTTCTTACCTTCAACATCAAGAGATGCTGAACTGGAAGCCGCACCATAGTCGTTTCTGGCTTCACAGTAATAGACTGCTGCATCTTCTGGGAAGACTTCTATCAGCAGAAGAGTATATTCATCACCATCATGAAGAAATTTGCACTTAAATCCTTGAGACAGCAGCAGGGACTCTTTATACCACGAAACCTTAGGCTGGGGTAGGCCCCTGACTACGACGGAGAATCGGGCAGGTTTACCGGCCTCCACTGACAAGGGCTCCATATGCTGCACAATCTCTGGTGGCACAGGAACTGAAATAAAATGTAAAAAGTTGTGTTTTAATAGAGAAATGCCTGTTCTTCCAGTTTGTCATTTGTCATGTACGTGGTCTGTATTTCTATGTGTGCAGGTTTTCAGCAGAATCATCTATATTTGCTTATTTTATCCACAGTGTATTTTAAGTTTTAAGTATTTTGCAAGGTTGTTCAATCAGTTTACATAGATAAAATATTATAAAAACAACAACTTACTGTTGACATGGAGTGTAAGCACACTTCTGTTCCTGCCAGCTACAAAGGTGTATTCTCCAGCGTCACTGCGGATTGTTTCTGTAATGGTCAAGCGATGTATCTTTCTGATGACCACATATTTAAACCTCTCTTCGACAGAAAAGTTAATTTCCACTCCATCCTTCAGCCAGCGTGCGTCAGTGTCATCCTCATTTACTTCAAATTCCAAAACGGCTCTTTGTCGTTCAACAACCTACATTAAAAAAAAAAAAGAATAATCATATTTGAAAAATAAAATACAGACCTATGATTTCAAGACAAAATTATATTTTCGGAAATGTAAGCATATATACCGTGAGGTCTTTTTCAACTGGCTCCGTAATCTTAATGTCACGGCCTTCAACAGTAAGGGTGGCAGTGGATATACTTCCACCTGCTACAACTGAGTATTCCCCAGAATCAGACATGCGCACAGTGGGAATCATCAGACGGTGTATGAATTTTTCAGTGAAAACCTTGTATCTGGAGACAAGAAAAAGGTACAGATATGGTTATAATTTTGAGAAAAGCTGCTTATTGACTTTTCATCCCCGTCTCATTTAAGAAAAACAGGACAAGAGGAGTAATATTAAATTATTTACAGTAAATAACTAGAGAAACATTTACCATACCTTTCTGTTAAGTCAAGTTCCTGTCCATTTTTCATCCACTGCACAGAGACATTTGGCTCTGAGAGCTCACATTCAAAGACTGCCTTCTTTTTCTCAACTATTTTGATGTCTTTAATGTGTTTTCTGAATTCAATAACACGAGCTGGAAAAAAAGGATGGAAACAAAATTGCAAAACCAACATAAAAGAAAATTGATATTTGTTTGTGACCACTGGTTAATAGACCTACCTTCAACGTATAAATGTGCAGATGTTGCTGCCGACCCTGCCACAAAGCTATACTCTCCAACATCTCCGAAGTGTGTATTTCGGATGGTCAAAGTGTGATTTAGCTGCTTGGACTTTATCTGGCATCTGTCTGTAGATCTGATCTCCACACCATTCTTCAACCACTTATATGTGATTCCTTCATAATTGACATTTATTTCAAAGGTTATGGTGTCTTTCTCCTGTGCATTTATGTCCTTAAGCATAGATGTGATTAGGATAGCTGGAAGAAAAATAAAACAATACATTGGAGTGGATGTAAAAAATAACTTAAATCACATAATGAATAACTCTCATTTGAAGAGATTACTTACGATTCACGGTCAGAGTTGCAGAGACTCTGTCATTTCCACATATAAAGGTGTATTCAGCTGAATCTTCGCTGCTTGTATTCATGATCATCAGCTGGTGGAGTTTGCCCTGAACCACAATTCTAAATTTCTCACTCATTTCAATCTCAACTCCATTTTTCAGCCACGTAGATGGGACATTGAAGTGAGAGACTTCACATTCAAAGCTTGCCACCTTCGTTTCAGGAATCTCAATGCTTTTCATTGTCTTAGTAATGCGTAAAGCTGAAAAAAAAGTAAATAAGCCTGAAACTAAACATCTCTGACAGAAATGCATGGTGTGAATAAATTAGTGTTTGATATAAATTCAAGATAGATTGAAATTGCTTTGTCACTAACAATAATAATGTTTTAAATCAATTAACAGTACAGGACGGTCTTCCAATTATATATGAATATACTATCAAATATTTCTAAATGTGAAAACACAAATGCTCACCTTCAACATGTAGTCTTGCTCTGCTTTCCAAGTGTCCAGCGATTGCAGTGTATTCCCCAGCATCCTCAGTGCTGACATTCTGAATGATCAGTTTGTGTGCCTTCCTCTCTGACTGGATCTTGTACTTTTCACTTGGTTTGAGCTCAATGTTATTAAACATCCATTTCACGGGCACACTATCATGAGACAGGCTCAGTTCGAAGGAAGCGGTTGCATCTACTAAAGTAGTCATGTCTTTGGGCTTCTTAACGATCTTGATAGCTGGAAGAGAAAACAAAAAAATAAAATAAAATCAATTTTTATATATTTTTGTTTTGTTTTGTTTTTAAAAACAAACATACATATGTTCAACTTACTTTCTACATTAAGTCTGGCATTCGCACCCAGCTTTCCGAGTTTAAAACTGTACACCGACTCATCTTGACTTGTGCAGTTGATAATCTTCAGTGTATGAACTGTCCCTTCCATGGTAATTTCGTATTTGTCACTTGGTTCAAGTTCAACACCATTTTTAATCCACTGTGAGCCTTTAACATCAGCATGTGTGAGCTCCAGGCTAAAAATGGCATCCTTTGTTTCAGTCACAGTTTGGTTCTTGAGAGTCTTCTTAACTTTGACAGCTGTTAATACAGAATATAGAAATCAGTCACAAGGTAACTAGATACAAACAGGTAAAAAGAGAAAGCAGTAAAGGTCAATCTAATAATGTTTAGGTAATGTCCTTCTTAGATTTACAAATGACAGTGATTTGTTGTACACATTTACAGAAATGAAAAGTAGGTACCTTCAACTCTCAGATTAGCAGTTGTCTTCGAGGTTGCAACTTGGTAGGTGTATTCTCCAATATCACTAGGTTTTGTGATGACAATGACAAGGCGTCTTTTTGCTCCATCTGTTTCACTCCTAACATTATCACTGAAGTCGACGTGCTTGCCCTCCTTCAGCCATTTGCCCTGAGAATCGGGGTTAGCCACCTCACACTCCAGCACAGCAGTCTGGGATTCTGCTACGGTGACGTCCCGGAGCGGTTTGTTAATAGCACCACCTAGAATGGAGGAGTGGGATAAGAATTAGTTTTCACAGAGCTAATCTGGTAGTTTCTGAAAGGGCAATAATAAGACGCTGACACAGTAAAGCAGAATAATTGTTGGGTATACTTTGCTAATGAATTGTGTTTCTATAAAATTTAAATGTAAGTAACAAGAATGGATTAATATTTGTATGACAAAGCAGACATTTAAAGAAAAATGGGGAAAGGTAATTGAATGGTAGCAACTGATATGAAATCAACAGATGGCAGACAATACAGTGAATTCACAGTCACGTTCTAGCACAGAAAACATCTTACCGGACACTGTCAGTTTTGCACTTGATGTATGTTCACCAGCACCAAACGTATATTCCCCTTCTTCGTCTTTCATTACATTCATGACAGTCAGGAAATAATGTTTGCCCTTGCTTTCTATCTTGTAATTAGGACCAGGTTTGATCAGTTGGTTCTTGAACCACCAGACTGCATCAATTCCAGGATGAGACAGCTCAGCTTCAAACACTACGTTTTGAGTTTCTGTGCATACCTGATCTTCCAGATATCTAACAATCTGAATTCCTTAAAAATAAAAACAGAAAGAATGTTAAACAAATGACCTCACTATGCATAATTAAGTTCAATTAAAAGAGGAATTTGAATTATAAATGCTTACTTTCAATAGAGAGTCTGCAGCTTGATTCAGCTTTGCCAATGAGCAGTTTGCACTGGCCTTCATCTGAGGCGAAGGTTCGGCTGATCACCAAACGCTGCTTAGAACCTTTGGCAACAGTTTGGATCCGATCACTTGGTGTTACAAGCTCATCATTTATGTACCATTTAACTGAACTTATATCTACAGCAGAGATTTTAGCTTCAAGCACGGCTTTTGTTCCCTCAACGGCGGTAATATCCTTCAGTGGGATCACAATATCGATACCTGTAGAGTAAAAATAAAACAAAAAAATGTGTCATAAAAAGGCATTTAAAAAAATCTCCAATTGCAGAATGAGAAAATATAAAATCTGCTAGACTTACTCTGAACAGTCAAGCGTCCTGAAGTGGAAAGATCATGTCCAGTAACCAAAAAGGAGTAGTTGCCAGCATCGTCCTTGCTGGCATCTTCTATGAGAAGCTTGTGTGTCTGCTTGTCGATCACAATGTGAATACGATCATTGGCCTGGACAGCCTGGCCACTCTTCAGCCATGTGCCTTCCACATTTTCTTGAGAGAACTTAACTTCAAGTTGGGCGATATCACCTTCACAAACAGTTTTGTCTCCAAGACCTTGTACAAGTGTCACAGGACGCACTAAAGGAAAAGGATGGTAGGTCAGTAAATATTTTTGTTTTGCTTGCTTAATAATACAAAAATAATGTCCAGAAGCAAATAAATAAAATAACATACACATTAGGTAAAAGATTTAAATATATGTATTTTTCAAATTTTCAAAATATTTGAAGCTATAATCTGATTGTAATCTTCTTGTAATAGCTTGACCATAATTAATAATAACTTACATATCATCTTCAATATGGAAGTTGTCTTTATGTCACCAGCAACAAAACTGTATTTTCCTTGGTCTTCCTTTTTGACATCTTTCACTGAAAGGGTGTGACGGCCACGACGAGAAGTCATTACATATTTACTGCTGGGTGTAATTTCAACATTGCCAAAGTACCACTTTCCCTCTGCATCTTCTCGGGAAAATATGCATTCAAATTCCCCAGAGTAGGTTTCAGGTACTTCGATATTGTCAAGTTTCTTTAAAAGTTCTAGTGGGGCACCTATAACAAAAGATTTTTTAGAAAACAAAATATTAATTCTTATATATTGCTTAACAATATTTAATCAGTATGGAATCCATGTCATTCTTCCAGTTTCCATGCTGAAATATTTGTTACAAACATGTATGCAAATTGTACAGCTTTGAGACAACTCAATGGCAAACAAAGATAACAAAATATTTCCAAGATACAATTGCTTACCTTCAACGATGAGTCTTGCAGAAGTCTTTATGAAGTCATCTTCTACAAGAGCACAGGTGTACTCTGCGGCATCGGTCATGTTTATCATCAAAACAGAGAGAAAATGAACCTTTCTGTCTGAGTGCATCCTGTATTTGTCTCCAGAGAAAATCTCAACGTTATTCTTTAACCATTTCACTTTGACGAAAGGCTCAGAAGTTTCACACTCGAAAGTCATCATGGTGTCCTTCTCCTTGGCACTGACATCTTCAAGTTCTTGAATAAAGGTAATTACTTGCTTGACTGTAACATAAAAATACATGATATCAGTACATGTAGTGCACACTGCAATCCAAAAATGTATTCAAAATATGCTTGTCTGTAGATACCTTTATTTTATATTGAAAACTGTCAATTGTAATATTTCTAAAACATGAGAAAATATCAAATGCACTCTTTTGCTATATGAGCATAAGAGCATGCATTCTATAAAACACTACTGTTTTGTTTTTGATTATTATAATTTCAAATTTGTAAAGTACTTTTTCAAAACTTAATATACATCACCTTGTACAAGCAAGAAAGCGTGACTTGAGGTTTCTCCAGCGATGTTGACGGCTTTAACCATAATGCTGGCAGAGTCTTCTGCTGTAACATCTTTAATGACTAATTCACAGACATTATCTTCAGGCCAGTACCAGTAGATTCTTTCCGATTTCTCTAACTGCACTCCATTCTTGAACCACTGGCACTCAGGATCTGGTTTCCCGACCACTCTCACACGGAAGTGAGCTTCGTCTGCTTGGCCAACTGTCTGGCTCTGAATACGTTCTAGGATCTTTGGAGCCTCCATACTTGGAGAGAGCTCCACCTTTTCTGGTCTGATTATGGGAATGGTCACTGTACCCTCAGGAGGGGGCTTTTTCTTCTCCTCCTCAGGCACTTCTTTGGTCCAGTGAAGAAGTTCCTCCTTTCTCTTCCTCAGCATGTCTTCATATGATTCATCCTTCCTACGAGACTTCAGCTCTACAGCGGTGATGGCTTCATAATAGCCTTCCTCCTTCCTGCGCTTAAATTTGCTTCGAAGTTCCTCTGTCTCCTCGGTATCTTTATCGTGAATGACGCGTTCAGTTTTCTTCAGTTTTACAAGTTCTTTAGGCTGTGCAGGCTCAGGTGGTCTTTCAACTTTAACAACATCAAATGCCACCTTTCCCTGTTCTGTACCGGTTTCAACCTTTGTTTCAGGGGCACGGCGGAGAACAGACCTGAAATCTTCTCGCTGTTGAATCTCAATCTTCACAGTGTGCTCAACCACACCCTCGGGGTTTTCAGCAGTCACTTTGACTTCTCCTGAATCATAGGACTTGCATTCAACGATTTCCAGATAATAAATGCCATCGTAGCGAAGTCTGAAGCGCTTGCTTTTACGAATGAGTTGTCCATTGAGGTACCAGTTGACTTTAGGCGTTGGGTACCCGGTGACTCTGCAGCGGAACCTTGCAATCTCACCCTCAAGTACCCTTGCAGGCTCAGGCATCAAGACTAATACGGGTTTTGTCTTCTCTGATATTTCTTCGGTGACTCCTGTAAGAGCACCTTCATGGGCAATACGCTCTAGTTCTTCAATTCTCTGCATGCCCTTCCTGCCTTCTGGTAACTGGGACTCTTCAACAAGACTCTTCTCATCCTTGACAATCAGGGTTGCTGATGTCTGGTCAACTCCATGCTTGTTGGTAGCTCTGCAGGTGATGACACCGCTGTCCCTGGAATAAGACACTTCATAATCAAGACTGCAATAGCCAAACTCATTGACCATGCGGAGTCTGTTGGCTGCTTCTAAGGGTTTCCCATCATGCAACCACTCGACAATCATCGTCGGGTCTCCAATGGGAGTCAGTCGGCATTCAAAGTGTGCAGGGCCAAAACGCTTCAGCCTCACGGAAGTGAGCTTCTTTTTGAAGTGGGGTTTCTGCTGCTTTTCCTTGTCATACAAATCACCTTCTTCCCATTGCTCTTGGCCATAACGGAGATGAAGTGGTTCCAGTTCAGGTGCTGCGATTTCTTTTGCTCTGTATGTCCCCTTAGGAATAATCAGCTTCCTCTCAGGTTGAGGCTCTGTAAATTCGACTTCCACGTTCACTCTGCATCGGGTGGTGTCACGGCCAGCCTTGTTGATGGCGGTGGCTGTGTACCATGCACTGTCAGTATTAACTGCTGACGCAATTTTAAAATTGGCTTCTCCTTTGCTGCCTTCAATTCTGAAATTAAGATATGAATACATTAATTATTGAATGAATACATATTAAATAAATATATAAGCAATACTTTAAAATGGAAAAATCAAATCTCTCATGGAACATATGTGCTTAAAATATTTGTGTTTCAATTTGTAATTACATTTTGGAAATATATCAATGAAGGACAAATACTTACTTGATATTAGGATATTTGTGTGGAGAGATTATATCACTATTTTTCAGCCAGACAATATCAGGATTTGGGTTTCCAATGGCTTTGACAGCCAACTCAACCAAAGTGCCTTCTTTAATACTCAAGTTTTTCAGTTTTTCCACAAACTGGGGTCTCATTAAATTTTCCTTAGCTGCAACAAAATAAAAAAATAAAATAAATATTCAGTTTCGGTAGATAGAGGCAGTTTCTCAGCATCTTACCAATAGTCAACTAAAAGCTAGAAACATGTATGAATTGGTTCAAATGATTAGCTAAGTATTGCAATAAACCAAGTCCAATAATTTAGAGCATAGAATAAATTAAACCACCAAGAACTGCAACAGGTTTTGGAATAAATTTTAAATAAATTATTAATCAATAATTTAATTTAACATACCATCCACAGTCAGGGTGGTAGACACAGATGTCTTTCCTGCCCTGTTTTGTGCAACGACAGTCCATTCACCAGAGTCATTAGGCATGGCAGGAACAATGATCAGGGATTGTGTGCCATCTTCTTTTACCACAATTTTATGAGTATAATCATTAACCACTTGTTGCCCTGGAAGATAGAAAGCAGAAGCAGGCTTGTTACAAACTTAATAAATGACTTAACATTAATCCAGATTCAATCCATGTTTTATATGTAGCACTACTAATTCAGATGCTGTTGCATTTCACAATAAAAACCAGGGCTTCCAAACTAAAAAAACAATATTACATATCTATTTATCTCACCATTATGGAACCAGAAGGTCTCAGGCATGGGTCTGCCAACAACTTTCAAGTCAAATCTTGCAGTTTGGCCCTCAGCACATTTGAAGGGGGCAGGTTTCATAACAAAAACTGGCTTATACAGTCTCTCCAGCTGACTTTCATCTGTATCATCAAGTCTACGTGCTGGAGAGCGACCCGGGGAGCGTCCAGGAGAGCGACTTGGTGAGCGTGGGGAAACAGAGCTGGAAAGAAATAGCAGCAGTAATTCGTATGAGCTGTATTCTAGCAAGGAATTGGAAAACCAAGCATAAAGATTGTTATTAAATGGAGGGCAAATACTTCTTATTTAAGTGTGAAGAAGAGAAAATGTATTCTCAGTCAACAGCTCAGAGTCACTATTGGCACAATCAAGTTATAGTATATTAGAATCAAGTGAAGCGTACCGGATTCTCTGGACTGCTTCTGGCTGAGGGAAGTACGGCTGAACACCAGCAGGTGCTGTGGGCTCCACATACAGCTTTCCAGAGCAAACCGAACTTGCTTTCATGTTGCAAGCAAAGGCGGTGTAAACGCCTTCATCTTCTGGCAGCACAACTGGAAGTCGCAGGCTGGCTCTTCCATCCTGCAGAAACTCCATTTGGTAACGGCCTCCATGTTTGATGCGCTTTCCATCTTTGAACCACGCAATCTTTTACAGAAGGAGAAAAAGATCAATCAAAAAGACAAATATTAAAATTCACAGTTCAAAGTTGGATCGGAATAATTGTGATAGTTGTCTTAAGGTTACCTTTGGCAGTGGGTTTCCGGAGACTTTGCAGTGGAAAGTGACACCCATGCCTTCCAGGATCCTGTAACTTTTCACAGGCGTGTCAAAGGCAGGCTCCACAGCCTCATGCTCAGCAACATTCAGTATCATTTCCTCTCCGTCTTCTGTTACAATCTCCTGATAGGTAATCTGTATGATCCGGAACTCAATCTCTCTGATGAGCTTCTCCTCAAATACAGAGATCTGATATTCCTGTAAACAACACAGCTTGTCATTTTCTTAATAATCATAATCTTTATAATCTTTTTAAACATTTCTTGGTTTCAGAAGTGTTATATTACCTGTTCCTGCGCAAAGCTTTTCATCGTGATTGTCTGCTGAGCCATTCTCTTCTGCATCATAATTTGTTCTCTTTCATATTCACTTACGACTAGAGCAACGTCTGCAGCTTTGGGCTCTTGCACAAAGGTTGTCACTTTAGTTTGGTAAGTTATTTCATGCTGTTTCATAAAAGCATCATATTCCTCTGTAAAATAAGTTGCAAAAAATATTTAATAACTGAGTTTAACCACAAAACTGTTAAAATTATTATTATTAATGTCATTGTTGTTGTTGTATTGAATGTATTCATTTATTTTTGAGGAACTCTTGTATTCAATGTTTAAGATGTAGACAAGCAAAAAATGTTTTGCGTATTAGAATCTTATTTGTATGAGATTAGACACTCAAAACATCCATAACAATATGAATCCATCAGCTGTAAACCTGTTGATGTAAAGTTGATGTAAACTCGGGTGCACATGCATCACTTTCCTGAAGAATAATCAAAATTGTTGTAATAATTGCATCAAGAAAACTGTCTCCTCTGTTTACGTCACAGTGACTGACCTTCTTCGAGCAGATTCGCGGAGGCAGTTGCTTCTCCAAGCTGACTACGAGCAACAATGGAGTATTCTCCAGCATCATCAGCAAATGTCATGGAAATCTCCAGTTTACATTCTCCAGATTCCTTGTTGTATGCCACTCTATACCTAATAAGATAAATAAATAGAAACATGAATTAAAATTTCAAATCTATTAACAAATCCATTTTGCAAAAAGTGTAAGAAGCAGAATGTTTTGTAAGTACCTATATCCAGTTGTGAGAGGTACTCCGGCCTTTTTCCAGTAAATGTGTGGTTTCGGGTTTCCTCCAATCTGGCAGTCAAAAACAACACTGCCACCTTCAACTAACTTCTGTGCCACGGGTTTCCTCACAAAGAAGGGGGCGACGGTGGCTCCGGCCTCCTCTGCAGCACCACTGATCTCAGACACAGTCTCTTCTCTTGATTCAGCAACAAAACTGTGAAATCATTAAAACAGATGGAATTCAGACATATATTACTACCTAAGTCATGAAGGTTACTATGTAGATATATTTCCCCTTTTACAAAATGTAAATATATCAACTTCAATATAGACATTCGTATTAGATATATAGATCACACATTCCCATTTGTTTTGTACTTACTGTTTCTCTTCAGAAACAACTTGTTGGGAAATAGCAGAGACCTCTTCTCTGCTCTCAATTTCTTCAGAAACTGAAATAGAAAAGTAATCTTCAGTGTCACAATCCTATTTATTTGTGGAACTGTGCAATAATAATACATATGATCTAAATAATAATAATAATTGAAAAGAGGGATTTGTACATATGCAACTATTGTAAATGTAATACTATGCCATAACATAAACCACATGCATGTTTCTTACCCTGGACTACTAGGTAGCAGGATGTGCTGACAGTTCCAGCTTCATTTGTAGCAGTGCAAGTAAAGCGGCCACTGTCTTCAGCAAAAGCTTCCCGGATGACCAGTCGTGCAAATCCACTCTCATAGCTGATCTGGAAGTCAATTGAGCTTTCGATTCTGTACTCCTCTCTGAACCACATAATTGCAGGGGCTGGGTGCCCAGAAATATGGCATTCAAGAGTCACAGATTCTCCCTCAATGACGGTCACATTTTTTAAACCCTGGAGGAAGAACAAAAAAAGTTATTTTTTGATTTTGTGTTGTTTAATAATAATGTGTGTTCAAAAAAGTTTAAATGTGTAAACAACAACAAATTGTGAATGGATATTTTTGTATAATTACTATTGCACAAAATGAAGAAAAAATAACTTACAGCCACTAAGGTTGGGGGAATCACAGCCATTTCTGTAGGAGCAGGAACTTTTACTCCCACTTCAATCTGAAAAAATTAAGTTACCGTGTTAATGCAACACAAGGTGCAATTCCCTTATTCTACTGCGTAACAGGAAAGGGGTAACAAGACAGAACAAAAACAAAAAAACACACCAAAGAAAAAAAAACAAGCAATGGCAAAGATCTTCCAGCAGAGGGAACGTGTCTGTGTTCCAGGAGGGAAGGGATATAAAATAAAAGTTATGTCTGCAAAGTAACAAGGAGGCAGGGAGGTGAAATGCACTTAAGCAGGTGCAATCCTTGAGGAGGATGGAGGACAAGAGGGAAACTGTGAAAGGGAAAGGTTACGGAAACTGGAGTGAAGCGTGAACACGGGTGTTAGGTGATGGAGAACACACTTTATTACAAACCTGTTTGCCCCATTGATCCATAGTTTTGAATTTCTGCTCTCTTTCCACAACCCCTAAGAAGGAAGTGCCTATCTCTTTCTGTAAGTGTGTATCATATTGTGCTTTATATTTTTCAGTGGTGTCTCTAAAAGGAGGTGGGGTTGAGACCACCTGCTCCCTCATCACTTGGGTCTCCACAGTCTTATGGGAGGGAGGCTTCACAGGCCTGGTAATCTTTTGAGCAGCAGAAGCAGATAACTCTTTCTGCAGAGTGGCAATAGCAGAGCCTGCTATTGAAACCTAACCAACCCAAGAAGAATAATGTTAAAATAAAGATCCAAACAAAAAAACACATTTTGTTTTGTTCAGCAAGGCAATGGAAATATATTAGTTAACGACGTTAGTTATGAATCACTGATATAACTGATGTGATCATTAGTTTGTCAGAATATCGATGGAAATGTGCATTTCATTTTATCACTATAAATGCGTATATATGAGTTTTTATTTTTATTTTTTTAAGAGAAGTTAATGACTTTTGAGTTTGATTAGGAGGATGGAGTGATGTATCACGGTATCATAGACGCCACCTTTTCAAAATAATTGTGGCAACTGGATGCACCAACATCCTGCCACGAGTATAAATATTTAGTTTAGGATTTGTGGTAGACTTCCCTAATGTTCCTTTTCATGAGACTTCTGCTAATAATGTTTTATAAATAAATACATCAACAGATAATATTACTTTTAGTCTTCATATTTTACTGTAGAGATTATTACAATACATAAAGTGGGTGCTCAGTAACACTCATAGAGCTGGCGCCTATGCATGGTACAGCAGACTTGTTTAGATAACTGTTACTATTGGGTTAATCGGTGAAACTGTAAACGGGTCAATTAACTTTTACTGCAGAAGAAACGGGTCACATGTCAGGCAAGCAGGAACCTATACTTAAAGCTCTTTGACATCTGCCTAAAATAGGCTGATCAGATGACACCTGCTAACTCATCGAAATAGGAGTCCAGCACTTGTGCTCATTAATCTTCTTTGGCTTTTAAACTGCAGGCACCAAACTGTCACGCGCCACTATGCAATTTGGATTAATGTTTTTCAGAAACTTAGTTTTGTTTTTCGATAGTTTCTGCTAATAAATTGACTAATTTGTTCATGTCTCCTTTTTAAATGAACTGCCTTTCCCATCAATTTCAGTGGTAGCAATTGGCTCTACTTTTGAGGATTGTTGCACTGCTTGCCTGATATTACCCATTGCTTACCTCATAGGTATGGTCAGGTTTAGGAACTGTAACTTTTGAAACTGTGAAATGAGGAACTGGGGATGTGGAAAGTGAAGTGTCCACGTGAGCAGTAGTTTCTTTACTTCTTTCGATCTACGGCAACCAACAAAGTACAGTTTGAGGGACAACAACACAGGATATTTGAATTATATAAAATGTATTTTATGAAGATCAAGTTTATGTTTTTTGATTTTGTTTTTTTTAAAGAAAGACTCTAACCTGTGAAATTTTAAAGTCAGGCTTATCGGCCGGAGTAATGTGAATTTCAGTCGGAACTCGCACGGCCTCCATTTTGATGGTCTTGGAAACGACTTGTTGCTCAAGGGCCTGCTTAGACATGGCATGTTGTTGTTTATAATCATGCTCTACAGTGATTTCTTCAGCATGAGCCCCATCTGCATGCACTGGCACCCTTATACGTGCTTGATCCACAGCTGCCAGCACTGTGGCCACCGCTTCAGCCTTTTTGCCAACCTCAGCCTAGAGACAGAAGCAGTATGTTTTGTACCAGCACATAGATTACTAACCATCCATGGCATTTCATACAGCAATTCAACCTGCATACATCCAGCTCATACATTCTACTGAAAAACTTTGATGCATTAACAATGTTAGTCTCAGGCAGGGGCGGACTGGGACCAAAAAACGGCCTGGACTCATGGGGGGCGGCTGCTCGACGGGAGTCGAGCGGCCCACCAAACTAAAAAATGGTCCGGCCCTTCTGGCATTTGCCAGAGTTGCCTGATGGCCAGTCTGCCTATGGTCTTAGGTAAATGAGATTCCAATAAACCACACTTCAATGTAAAAGAAAAACAGCAACTAATCACATGGAAATATAAAACAGTACTTGGCATGAACCAGGATAAGAATTAGTTCTCTACCCAGGTGGTAATGAAGGGAAGGAGTGAGGCAAGCATAAGGACAGGGAATGTGATGGGGGTAAACTACATTGTAATATGGTCATGTGATTGTCAGCTACCTGATCCTTAAATGCCTGCACATGTATGGTAGTGGTTGATGCATCTTTTTCTCTCTTTTCTGTGACAGTGGTTATAGACTCTCCCATCCTGGCCTGCTGAACAGCTGTCGCTGCTGTTGCAACTGTTGCTGTTGCAACTGCTGCTGTTTTTCCCATGTCCTGTTTTATCTGAGTTCCCCAAAATCAGGAATGAGAAAAGTAGGATTAGGCTGATGGGGTCACAGTAAATGCTAGAAAAGAAAAGTTTAAATGAAGTGTTCCAAAGCTGTGCTCAGAGTGTACACATTGCAAGTGTTCACATATAGTGCTCTTTGCTTAAAGCATTTTTAGTTGGACTTGTAATGTCTTGTAAGAGTCTTTGATTGCATGGCATTTAAATTATTATTATTACCTGTATTATTCCTTGGTATTATAAAATATTCACAAACAGCAGTGAATTTTGTGAAATACTGCACTTTAATCACACTGAAGCGTGAAATGCCAATACCTACAGCAACAGAATGAAGTGATACTAGGTGTTAAATTAAATGTCAAGCTACCTGATCCTGAAACAGATGAGCTTGAACATTACACCATGTTTTCTCTGGAGCACAAAATTCATCACCTCTTGAAATTACGTCTCTTATGCTAGCTTGGTCAATTGCCGCTATTACGGTAGCAACAGCTGTGCTTCTTTCAATCTCACTTTGCAGCTGAGCAGGATAAGATAACATAAAAGGCCTTAACATTTTTGAATTCATAGTAAAACTCATTTGAAATGTAAAAGGAAAATTAGTATGAGATTATTGCTGTGTTAACTTGTAATAATATTTTACATTGGAACAAATGACCTCTTTATACAGGAGATATTTTGCACCACAAAACATTTGTGTTAGTATGGTACATAAACATTTGCAAATGTCAGTAGTTCAAGCAGTATGGAAAAATATTTAATGGAAAGCCTAACCAGTTGGGAAGATTTGATTTAATGCTTGATGGGAAATAAAGGAATTATGGATTATTAAGAATTAATTAAGAATGAGAAATGTATTATGAATTGAAGTGACGTATGGTTCCATAAACAGTATACCTGGTCTTGTATTTTGACTTTCAGCTCTACTTCGGTAGTAACATCTTCAGCAGTGCTTTTTACTTTAGCAGCCTTTTTGGTGATGTCATGAACCATGGTGCTTACAGATATTTCTTTATCTGCCTCATGCGTTGTCTATACACATTTTAAAAATACATAATTAATTTCATTGCATAGACATCAAAATATACAATACAGAAAGTCAAATGAATTAATCAATTATGATATATATGATGTAAAAAAATGGGGGGGAAATAATGATGTGGAATGATTAGAAAATGCAGTTGGAAGTAACGGCATACTGAGAGAAGTGACATACTGAAGACTGTGACATGAACAAAATCATAACTGGTGGGGTGAAATGAGTGACTGAATGGGAATGGACTTGAACTACCTGCTCCTTTACTGGCTGTATGTGTACTGTAGTCAAACTTGTTTCAGTACTGGTCCGTTCTACAGAACTTGAGAGCGGTCCTCTGCCTCGGGCCTGCTCCACAGCGGCTAGCACAGTAGCTACTGCAGTTGTTTTGTCACTCTCATGCTGATCCTATTATAAATTAGTGAGATTAGAAAATATTTTTCATTTGCATTATACGTTCTTCATAAACAAGACAATTGCATGCCCCCTTTTGAAAAGAAAAAAGCTTGCATCTACAGATTAACTCTTACGGACAAAAAGCGTATGCAAAGATTAAATCGGGCATGTGGCATCGATATCCAAATGGAAGATGCAGTCTCACAAAAAAAAGAGACATCTCTGTTTGGGATTTCAAGTCTGTTATGGCACGAACATATATTCTTACACATGCAGATAAATCACAAGAAAGTAGTAGAGCCACCATCTGGTCATTTCTAAATGATTGTTTTACCTCTCTGTGGGTAACTCCAATAGCTCCAGAGATTTGCTGTTGTACTCCATATGTTCCTTCCCAGTGCTGCTCCATGAGTATTTGGCTAGTACCAGAAGCCTGTCTGGTTTCTCTGAATCTGGTCTCAGCCACATAATCCTCTTGCTTCCAGGGAGGGAGGACATCAGTAGCAATTGCTGCGCCGGCAGTTTTGCGAGTCATCAATGGGGATTTTACAGGTCTGATCGGAGAAGTAGAATATCTTGCCGAAGGTGACACGGATCTTTGGGGAAGGAAAATTAAAAACAAATGAGTAAAAGGACTAATATGCAAACTTTAAATATTCATGGACTATGACACAGTCAGCTCTACCATTTTTTTTTTGTAATATCAAAACCTTTTCACCCAGTTAATGTTTTTTAAAGTCTAGTGTACGATTTGTTTTATCCAAAATGTAAATAGGTGAATTGAGTATCTGTTGCTTTTGTGTCTCCATAGGTAAAACCCTCCACCAGCTGTTTGAGTGGCAAACTGGTAATGTCAGTATAAGCGCATCAGCATTCAATGCAGACAAACAGAAACATCCATGAGGTCTGATTACCTGACAGGGGATGGAGCAGGTGCTCTAACATGCCTGACAGGGGAAGGTGATTGGTGGCGCCCTCCTGCCACTCTGGCAGTCACGGACAGTGGAGTCGGGGATTTTGAAGTCGGCTTAGGGGGCACACGTGGTGGTGTCTTGTGTGGCAGTTGCTGTACCACTGTAGCTCCATCCACTACCATTTCCATCATTGCGGTTGTTCTACCCTCAAAATGGGATTCCATTCTCTGTAAATTAAAAGAACAGTGTAAATGCATGTATCTTTGCTAGGCTGCTGATGAACCTTAATGAATATTACATTATCTGCTTTCAGGAGGTGACACTCAATTACCTTCTCAACTCTCGTCTGTCGAGTCTGAGAAACCTGAGCAGTAGAGATAATAGTCTTCGTCTTTTTAGCAGGCACTGCTTCTTCTTCACCTTTAAAATCAAGCATATTGCTGTTAGTGTTAATTTAATCAACACAAATCACAAATTAAGCTCAGGTTTTTCATTTAAACATCCCAGCAATTGTTCACACGGAAATAATGTGGTCACTTTAAACAAAACCCCCTGAGTTACCCATACACACTTACAAAAGATGTATACACCTTAAAAGATAGGGCACTGCAATAAATGTAAGGTAGTATGCGGAAATTGTTTGAATTGTACCTTGAACTAGCAGTTCGGCTGTAGAAGTAGCACGTCCACTGCTGTTGGAGGCATTAACGGAGTAAGTTCCGGAATCTTCAGGGAAGGCTTCTGCAATCAACAAGCTGTACAAGTCTCCATCTTGCACAATCTGAAAATCAGGGGAGCTCTGGATCTCTGCTCCCTCCCTGTAGAACTTTACCACAGGTGTAGGGATTCCTGTCACACGAACATCCAGTCTAACTTGGCTTCCTTGTCTCACAGTCATACTCTGTAGTCTCTGAATAAAGTTGGGGGGCGCTGTTTCCGCTGCAAAGGGTGGTAAAAGTAAAATTATTACAGATGTAAGACTGTGTGTTACCTTGTTCACATGTTTTTTTTTCCATGTCAAAAACAAATGTAAAAGCAATTGCAAATATAATTCTTGGGTGTCACAAAACTCAATAACAGTTATTCAAAGGAGTAAAGTACATTTGCTGAATACTGTAAATTGAGTTTACAGTGGTACAGTGTTTACATATAAATAAATGCCAATATTATAAGGGTCAAAAGACTGGAGAAAAAATAAGTACATATCTATTAGAGCAGGTTTACAGGCTATTCAGTTGATTATCATCAGTAACACATTGCTTGGACAGAACTGCCAATGAAAACCCAGCCATGCATGTTTTCTTCTCTCATCACCTGTCACAAGAAGTTCGGCTGTGCTTGTGGCTTGTCCAGCTCCATTGGTGGCTCGTACGGAAAATCTTCCACTGTGCGCGGCTGTCACGGCGGGGATCATCAGTTGAGCGCGGCCATCGCTGAACGAGATCTGAACGCTGGGCAGAGCGGCAGTGGAAAGAACCTGGCCATCACGGAACCAGCTCACCTCAGGAACTGGAGAACCTGCGGAGCCAGGGCACACTGATGAGACTTCGGGCCCTGCTTTGCGTGACATGCACGGTAATGAATGCATTTTTATCGTGATGTGTAAATAAATAAATTAACACTTTCAGACAACACAAGATTTGGGAATGGTTTTAAAAACAAATGTGTATTACCATAGAATACTGTAATGATAGAATAGAATGTGCTTTCAACTAATGAATTGTCATTTATTTGCATGCAGTGGGAGTGAAAGATTTACACCCCTTCACCCTGTCTTAACAGTTAATTAACTGAAATATTTAGTTTTCTCTAGGCTGAATTACTGTTGAACAAGCTCTAGAAATAAACAGTTGATAAGTATATTTATATAACAATATGTATTAATTGAAATATAAGTGTATTTATTAATCTGGACAGCTTTCCATGTTAGAATTCTGTGAACAACTCATTCCATAAGGGAATAAGATTAATAGAGATAGAGATTCATTCAAAGGTAGACAGGGAAAGAAAGGTTTCCTTACCACTAACTTGAGCCTCAAACGTTGCAGCACTACCCTCAAGTGCTACAACGCTTTGCAGCGGTTGTATGAATGTTGGCGCTTGTGTCGACATTTTAGGCACCCTAGGAGAAAATGCAGAGGAATGGTGCATTATTTTCACATGTATTTAATTACTTTTACACTTGTGTGTCAAAATTAAGCTTAAGCCAAGCTCAGAAAAGTTCAGGTATATTAGGATTTAAAAAAAATGCAAAAGACAAGGAAGATTACTTTCAGAAGATTAAGTAGATTAGCAATTATCAAACTAAGAAGAATACCAGTTAGCTATTTAGGCCCTGAACACCTGGCATTCACTAGCTTGTCACTTCTGAAGTCTTAGCAGTAGGGGGCCTGAACAACTGAACAAACTTATCTGGCAACAACTGACAAACTGACAGATCACAGTGATGACTGAAGCAACTGTGTCAAAGTCAAATTAGATGTAAAGTGGATGCTTTGTCTTTTCCATATTGCATTGCAATATATTTTAAAATCCAAAACATAAATATAGCTAATTTTATTTCATGACTAACATTACTTAAATTAAGTAGAATGTTAGGGGAAAAATACAAACAAACAAAAACATAAAACCAATCCTAATTTCTCTCTCTCGATATGTATCTATAGATAGATAGACAGATAGAGATATACAGATAGATAAGATAGTAAAATATTATTTTCTAACATATCAAATACACTTTTATAAAATCCTAAAGCTGGAGAAATGTGTATTTACCAACCTTTTCATACATGAATATGGTATATAAAGTAAAAATATGCATACAATAAAAAGCACACTGATTGTTCCTTGTTCAAATTGTTCCTAATTTGATTCGTGGTATCTTTGTATTCTGTGGCTGGTTCATGTTTCATCCAGAACTGTTATGACAACAGCTATTTATGGAACAAGATATTAATAGAACTAATTCAAACTAGACAAATAAAACCAATTGTGATTTTGTATTCATTAAAATGCTCTATTCTATGTAACTATCTAATGAGAAATATTAGTATTAAAGAATATTGCTCTTGTAAGTGCATAATCTTTTTCAGTATGTTTTTTTTTTTTTTTTAAACTTTGAAAGCACAATCACTTTTTAACATGAGGGTCAAGCACAAAACTCTCAATTATTGATGTCAAGATCTTTAAAATTAATTAAATAGAAAAGATAAAAAAGATATCAATGGAGGTAACCACATAGCTAAGAATGTTAGAGAATACCAAGCAAAGAACTTAAAAACATACTTGCACACTTATTCAAAAGGTGAAATTTAACAAGAGCTTTAAGATTACTAATAAATGATTATATTGAAAAAAATTGGAAGAGAAAATGAGGGAAGGGACAAATCATCTATAATTTGAAGATGTAATATTAATTCCAGCATTAAAAAAATAAAATTAAAAATAATTAATTACATAGCTTGATCAAAACCAGAAATAACTTTCAATTAACTAAGATTAATCTTTATTACATTAATTGAAAGTTTAACATTGATTTAAAACATAGTTCAGTAGGTTTCCAACGCTTTATTTTATGAGAAAGACTTTATATTACTGTATTTTGAATTCTAACAGATTCTTAGTTGCTATGACTAAAAGCTATGAGACAGAAATGGATGTACCCAAAAATAGTGTAACCCAAGTTGATTGACAAGGGACATGTGGCACATAGCTGAAGGTGCAACTGATAGCTCAGCTGTAGATTCCCTTAAAAAGACATCACAGTCTAGCTGATATACCACACTTATGCTATCAGAGCTATTCTTGGCTATTCTCAAATTGTCTGTCAGAATAATAACCTTGAAGGATGAAAAGCAGAAAAATCTTAGTTGTGTTTTAAATAATTATACGAGCGTGCTTTTTAAAACACAATACTTTAAAATTCTCATATGGCTTATTTGCAACCACATTTCTTTTTCCATTAGCCTTATATTTTAATATAAATAAAGACATTAAATCAAGTAATAAAGAAAGAATAAACAATCAGAAGCAATCCACTGATAATTAGAGGTAATCTTAAAAGAAACTTCACTTACTTGTATTCACAAGAGTGCCTAGAATTGATGGGACTAAGCCCAGAAGATTAAGGTCTTCAGAAACAATCTCCTTATCCAGAATTTTTTTCAGAAAATCCAATGTGAGAATGGTTGAGCCTCAGAAAACTAAAAAACAAAACTACACAGAGTTGTAGCCGTGTAGTTTTGCTTTTCCCTTGCAATCCCTACACCCGAGGCAAGGCTGGGAATGCTCAAACTGCTCAGAAGTGCTAACATAGTTGTTTTACTTTATATACCCCTGGTCCACTGACAAAACAGCATCATCAAGGCATGAGAAGTTCTCATTGGCTACCTCTTCAAGGCATCATGGGATTAGGGAGCCATTTTATGCACCATCACACCTGTCACTCACTTTGATTCTGTGCAGGCAGTTCTAATTTAGGTTGGACAACCCTCTCTTAGACGAGAGTTATCAACTCATTTAGAAACTTAAACTTCTAAAGCAGTCCCACATAGCTGTTTTACTGTTATTTGCTCGTTATTAACCTATCGTGTGTTTTTATAAAGAGATGAAAGACAGAAAGGACAGTAATAATAGACTACATAATTAACGCGGGGATGACCAAAAAGGGACTGTGTGTTACTGTCACTCAGACCTAGCTCTACACCCATGAATTAGGAGGGATATGACATCTGCATCTGTCAGTCACCAAACATTGTGGAAAGTTTATTTTTCACCTGTAATCTACCAATTTTTCGAGACACCAGAAAACATGTCCTCCTGTGTATTCCATTGCCTATTTTTGGTAATTACAGTAATGTAGAGTCGTCAGAACACAAATGTTAGCATTTGTAAGATTTTTCACATTAACTATGAAAAATAGTCCTCAAGTAAAATAAAATTATATATATATATATATATATGTGCAAGCTGAAATTAGGATCCTTACGGACTATGATGAAATGTCTGCTAAAAATACTGAATATTAAATGTGTTAATGAAAATATTGATAATGTTATGAAATATTATAAGAAGAATGATATTTGGGGCGGAAAACATTGGAATAGACATAATGGAGATCACTAAAATCTGTGTTTATTAAAAATGTTGATATAATTCATGTGGCTTTGTAACAAACATTTCAGCATCCATCTTTGCCAATAATATATTTCTGAAGATGAGAGATGACAAAATGTTCTCAAATCAGTAAACTTCCTTTAAGCATTAGTACAGAAAGAAATTAATTTAATAAGTGAGGAATTATTTTCATTACCTGCTTCTACAAACATATTCCTATATTTACTTGCTCAACATTAACCTTAAAAGTAAAGCACGGCCTTCTTACTTAAGAGACTGTTTTCCATCTACAGACATTTGAGCTTCTACATCATGCACTTCATTATCTTGCACTTCTAAAGGCGAAGGTTGCTTTTCCTTCTCAGGATTTTCAGCTCCTTGGCTAAATGAACAGGATATGTTTGATCTTTTCTTGTACTCTGCAATATTGAAAAAAA
This sequence comes from Amia ocellicauda, assembly GCF_036373705.1. Lineage (NCBI taxonomy): Eukaryota > Metazoa > Chordata > Actinopteri > Amiiformes > Amiidae > Amia > Amia ocellicauda. The sequence continues at coordinate 14,576,508 of NC_089865.1, read as the reverse complement.
GGTGGTTATATATGATATATGAACAGTGGTGCATTTAGCACATTTAAACTAATGACACAAAACACTAACACATTCAGTTGCTTCTTTCCCCCAAACATGTTCTGCAATATGTCATGTGCCAGAGCTTGCATAAGCAAAGTCACTGCAATATATCTTTTCTCCATATTAGTCATATTAAATTGATCCCCACAACCTCATACACACAAATACATATATATTTCATAAATCAGTGTCTTCAGTTTGCTGAATACTGATGGAGTGTAGAGAAAAGAACAGATTTCCAAAGGAGTGGCAGTCAAAAAAGTACACACTCAACACTCACGGTCTTAACTCAGAAATCATTACATTTCTGTAAATTGAATAAGGTTTCACAATAATATGCAAGTATAGCATTGGTAAATAAGTAGTTTAATAACAAAGATTCATATAAAATACCAAAATATTATTATAGATAAATAATTGGGGGGTGTATCCCCAGTTCCAGAAATAGTTTCTCAGTATGAAACTATTGTAGCACTATTGTACCTTAATGCCACTATTACCTTTACAAATTCTGTGCAGTTTAAGAAATTGTAGAAAATGTGTATTCATTAAAATTATTATTATTACTAGTATTGTTGTTGTTGTTGCTGTTATTATTAGCATTACAGTTAAGTATTTAATATTATTTACACTATGTAATACAATATTTTCAATAAAAACTCAAGTTTCTGAAATCCAAGAGTAAGTATTTTTCAGTTTTGGACGTCTTTGTAAATCTTTCCAATATTCTGGCATTCCGGAATTTACCCAGTAACGTTCTGGAAGCCATTCTCTATTGCTCGTGCATACCCGAGTTCACACGAAATACATTTCCCTTCACTGCTGTTAACATTTATCATTTACCGCAAAAAAGTATCTAATGATTGTGAAAATAGCTTTCTTAAATAAGTAAAACTCTTATTTTTTTTTTATTTTTTTTTAACTGTGTCGTGTCTTATTAAAAAAGTAAAGTAAAAAGGAAAATGCAGCAGAGGGCTTCTTTGCTGATGACTACTGACATACAGTACATTTACATTAAGGGTGACATATCACCAAAACAATAATAGCATGTATAACTTTTGCACATATAAGGTAAGCATCTTTCTATATATATATATATATATATACACATATACATACACACACACACACATACATACATACAGTACTGTGCAAAAGATTTAGGCAAATGTTGTAAAGTGTAAAGTAAGAATGCTTTCAAAAATAGACATGTTAATAGATTATATTTATCAATTAACTAAATGCAAAGTGAGTGAACACAAGAAAAATCTACATCAAGTCCATATTTGGTGTGACCACCCTTTGCCTTTAAAACAGCATCAATTCTTCTAGGTACACTTGTACAAAGTCAGGGATTATGTAGGCATATTGTCAGGTGTATGATTAAACAGTTATACCAAACAGGTGCTCATCAATTCAATAAGTAGGTTGAAACACAAGCATTAACTGAAACAGAAACAGTTGTGTAGGAGGAATAAAACTGGGTGAGGAACAGCCAAACTCCGCTAACAAGGTGAGGTTGCTGAAGACAGTTTACTGTCAAAACTCATACACCATGGCAAGACTGAGCACAGCAACAAGACACAAGGTAGTTACAGTGAGGGAAAAAAGTATTTGATCCCCTGCTGATTTTGTACGTTTGCCCACTGACAAAGAAATGATCAGTCTATAATTTTAATGGTAGGTGTATTTTAACAGTGAGAGACAGAATAACAACAAAAAAATCCAGAAAAACGCATTTCAAAAAAAGTTATAAATTGATTTGCATGTTAATGAGTGAAATAAGAATTTGACCCCTTCGACTTAGTACTTGGTGGCAAAACCCTTGTTGGCAATCACAGAGGTCAGACGTTTCTTGTAGTTGGCCACCAGGTTTGCACACATCTCAGGAGGGATTTTGTCCCACTCCTCTTTGCAGATCCTCTCCAAGTCATTAAGGTTTCGAGGCTGACGTTTGGCAACTCGAACCTTCAGCTCCATCCACAGATTTTCTATGGGATTAAGGTCTGGAGACTGGCTAGGCCACTCCAGGACCTTAATGTGCTTCTTCTTGAGCCACTCCTTTGTTGCCTTGGCTGTGTGTTTTGGGTCATTGTCATGCTGGAATACCCATCCACAACCCATTTTCAATGCCCTGGCTGAGGGAAGGAGGTTCTCACCCAAGATTTGACGGTACATGGCCCCGTCCATCGTCCCTTTGATGCGGTGCAGTTGTCCTGTCCCCTTAGCAGAAAAACACCCCCAAAGCATAATGTTTCCACCTCCATGTTTGACGGTGGGGATGGTGTTCTTGGGGTCATCCCTCCTCCTCCAAACACGACGAGTTATGCCAAAGAGCTCGATTTTGGTCCCATCTGACCACAACACTTTCACCCAGTTCTCCTCTGAATCATTCAGATGTTCATTGGCAAACTTCAGACGGGCCTGTACATGTGCTTTCTTGAGCAGGGGGACCTTGCGGGCGCTGCAGGATTTCAGTCCTTCACGGCGTAGTGTGTTACCAATTGTTTTCTTGGTGACTATGGTCCCAGCTGCCTTGAGATCATTAACAAGATCCTCCCGTGTAGTTCTGGGCTGATTCCTCACTGTTCTCATGATCATTGAAACTCCACGAGGTGAGATCTTGCATGGAGCCCCAGACCGAGGGAGACTGACAGTTATTTTGTGTTTCTTCCATTTGCGAATAATCGCACCAACTGTTGTCACCTTCTCACCAAGCTGCTTGGCGATGGTCTTGTAGTCCATTCCAGCCTTGTGTAGGTCTACAGTCTTGTCCGACATCCTTGGACAGCTCTTTGGTCTTGGCCATGGTGGAGAGTTTGGAATCTGATTGATTGATTGCTTCTGTGGACAGGTGTCTTTTATACAGGTAACGAGCTGAGATTAGGAGCACTCCCTTCAAGAGAGTGCTCCTAATCTCAGCTCGTTACCTGTATAAAAGACACCTGGGAGCCAGAAATCTTGCTGATTGATAGGGGATCAAATACTTATTTTCCTCATTAACATACAAATCAATGTATAACTTTTCTGAAATGCGTTTTTCTGGATTTTTTTATTGTTATTCTGTCTCTCACTGTTAAAATACACCTACCATTAAAATTATAGACTGATCATTTCTTTGTCAGTGGGCAAACGTACAAAATCAGCAGGGGATCAAATACTTTTTCCCCCCACTGTATACTGCATCAGCAAGGTCTCTCCCAGGCAGACATTTCAAGGCAGACAGGGGTTTCCAGATGTGCTGTCCAAGCTCTTTTGAAGAAGCACAAAGAAACGGGCAACGTTGAGGACCATAGACGCAGTGGTGGGCCAAGGAAACTTACTGCAGCAGATGAGAGACACATCATGCTTACTTCCCTTCGCAATCGGAAGATGTCCAGCAGTGCCATCAGCTCAGAATTGGCAGAAAACAGTGGGACCCTGGTACACCCATCTACTGTCTGGAGAAGTCTGGTCAGAAGTGGCCTTCATGGAAGACTTGCGGACAAAAAGTCATACCTCTGACGTGGCAACAAGGCCAAGCGACTCAACTATGCACGAAAACACAGGGACTGGGGTGCAGAAAAATGGCAGCAGGTGCTCTGGACTGATGAGTCAAAATTTGAGATATTTGGCTGTAGCAGAAGGCAGTTTGTTTGCCGAAGGGCTGGAGAGCAGTACACGAATGAGTGTCTGCAGGCAACAGTGAAGCATGGTGGAGGTTCCTTGGAGGTTTGGGGCTGCATTTCTGCAAATGGAGTTGGGGATTTGGTCAGAATTAATGGTCTCCTCAATGCTGAGAAGTACAGGCAGATATTTATCCATCATGCAATACCATCAGGGAGGCGTCTGATTGGCCCCAAATGTATTCTGCAGCATGACAACGACCCCAAACATACAGCAAAGTCATTAAGAACTATCTTCAGCACAAAGAAGAACAAGGAGTCCTGGAAGTGATGGTATGTCCCCCACAGAGCCCTGATCTCAACATCATCCAGTCTGTCTGGGATTACATGAAGAGAGAGAAGCAACTGAGGCTGCCTAAATCCACAGAAGAACTATGGTTAGTTCTCCAAAATGTTTGGGCCAACCTACCTGTTGAGTTCCTTCAAAAACTGTGTGCAAGTGTACCTAGAAGAATTGCTGCTGTTTTGAAGGCAAAGGGTTCTCACACCAAATATTGATTTGATGTAGATTTTTCTTCTGTTCACTCACTTTGCATTTAGTTAATTGATAAATATAATTTATGAACATGTCTATTTTTGAAAGCATTCTTACTTTACAGCATTGTTTCACACCTGCCTATATATATATATATAGTGGTTTAATATTAACTTAAAGTAAAAGGTTAATTACCGGTAACTATAACACGTGCTGAACACCAGTCTTCTCCAGCTTCATTTTTTGCAACACATAAATATTTTCCAGAATCTGATAAGACAACATGTCTCTTTAAGAGGACGTGGGTGTCAGTGAGGTTCTGTATCTGTATTAAAAAAATACATCAATTATAAAAATGAATCTTGGACATCTCTGTATTTTTGTAATTTACAATATATGTTAATTTTGACCACGCCGCTAATCGCACATTACAAACCCGTTGCATCCTACAGCACAATTCACTGTCAGAAGCCGCTCTCTAATAAATTAAACCGGGTTAGGCTAAAAGTCTGTAATTTGCAAGTTGCGAGAATGTCATAGTTTGGATTTTGTCTATAAATGTAATATTTTCAGAACAAAACCTGATAACTTACTCTGCTTTCTCCAGAAGCCACAACCTTGTGATCTTTTAACCACAGGACACAAGGTGTGGGTCTCCCAGCTACAGTGCATTCAAGAAAGAGGTCTTCTCCAACATATAAACTATGGTCTTCAATTTTACATAAGAATCTGGGAGGTTCTCCATGAACTAGGGGAAAAGTAATGATAGCAAGTAAATGATAGACGCTGTTGCATTTCACTGCAAAAACAACACAAATAGGAAACTTAAAAAAGCTCAACTTGTATGTGAACATACAGTTTCAGGACAAGCAATACATGAAAATAATATATTTGTTTTAACACATTCTGCAAAGTTTTGGTTGTCTGGGGTGATGCAATATTATAATATTGTTAGCATCCTTGTATCACATTGTTACACAGTAGATGAAAACCATAACACAACCTTGTTCCCCTTCATTCGCATAGGCAGAAAGATATTTTCTGGTCTACTGCGATAGATATTATCAGTCCTATGTTTTGATTTGTTCCTGTTCAGTCAAATTGTGTACAACAAAGGTCATGTGTAACAACAGCTCTTTATATTTTACTTAATTATTGATTATGTTAATCTCTCAAGATAACTGACTATAAATATAATGATTAATAATACATTGGGTTATGATAATATATAGACTTTCACAAAGCCCAACCCAAGCCTGAGTAACCAGTACTCAAGTAGGGATGACTTGTGAAGAAACACAATGCTGTCAACTTATAAACTGTGATACAAGATCTACTGTGTCCCTCTAAGAGCCCAGAGCAGCTGAGCATGATGTCACCATACAGGGAGAGATATGACAAATGGCTTCAAAGAATCAAGGCCAACTTTTCCCTTTTTTCTGAATACCTACTCAGGAATTTAGATAGCCAACTATGAGCTAAACATAGAAAAGACAAAACATAGATTTGTGTGCGTTTACAGAGCTTATGTGAGCCACTGACTAAGGTAAATCATGACATGCTGTTAAGATATTTCTACTGTGACTACTAAAATAATCTACATGCAAAGGTAAAACATATATAATATGTGCTTGCATGTTTTGAAGAAGCCTGGGCAAACACAAGGGCTGAAAACAAAATGTTGATCTTTTGAAATAGCAGTGTATGGGCATTTGTATCTTGATGCTAAGTAAAATCTATTCTTAGCATACATATACTGCACATACTGTAACAGCATTGATGTTTCAAATATACTTACCTTACCTCAGATGTCTGGTTACTGAGCTCCGCCACATAAGCAATAATATCAGAGCAAACATTTTTCTTGCTATTTTTTTTTATTTCAAGTAAGGCTGTTTAAAACCTTGACAACTTGCTCTGTACTCTCCTTATATTATTTGTATTATTATTAGATTGATTTTGATCTGATGAAGTGTCTTTGTGAAAAAGGTTCTGATGTTTATCTGCTGTCTAATGACCTTGGGTTTCCCTGGGATGAATGCTGACTGTGTTAGTGAGATAAAATTTAAATCTAGTTACAGATTGGGGAATACCTGCTATTGGATGCAATATCTGTGAGTCAATGAACTAGTCTGTACCCCCTAGATTATTCCCATCAATTATCATTCGAGTCAGACATCTATCACTGATTGTTTTATCTGAGGGTAGATCACAGAAAAAATGTTGATTGTTGTGACATCAATATCTCCACTTCAGTGCAGGTGTTTTTCATCGTTTTGTTTAGGAATCGCCTTTCGCATACCCATCTTCTTCTGATTAAAGTGCATACATTAATATGAGTTAATCAAAGAGGTGACTGTTAAAAGACGATTCAAACAAACATCTCTAGAGCAGCCCATACACAAATAGAAACACACATACATTTCATGTGTTCTTTCAACTTGAGTTTTGTGAATTTTAATGTGATATATGTGTGATGCATATTATAATTTTCACAACCATTCGCATTAAAAAAAAAAAAGTGTTTCTATTCCCTGATCAATATGTGAAGAAAAAAAAAAATCTTTGGTCTGTGGAATATATGACTACCATACACCTTACTGACCCCCACCCCCCTGCCTTCCACACACACACTTTTATAATGCACAACAATTTTAAACATTACTTTATTGCTTTCCACCATTTCAGTTGTATATAATTCTGAAGATGCAGTAATAGTTACCTGTATTATCGTTTTCAATAGATTTAGGATTTTGCTTATTATGTCTTAACTAAAAGAAAAGCTTAAGGCAACGTTTCATCAGTTATTTAGTGCAGTGGTCAGTGAAATCGCAGAAGACTCGTTTTCTAGACATATCTAAAATAATATTTGTTTCATCTTTATAAAAGTCCAAATTGAAAAAGAATACATTTTAGCTTCTCTCTCCCTCCACATACAGGAATATATTTCTAATTAATCTTATGTTTCCAGCTGCTGTACTTCTACACTATAAATAGACCAGGAAACAACTTTACTATGGGGAATCTGAGAGTATATATCAGGTGCAAAGGATATATGAGAGAGAATTTCCTGCCAAGTTTAGATGGATAATTCTCCCTATAGACACTAAATGTAACTATTAAGTTATAAACCGAAGAGTTACAATTTACGTAAGGTGATTGCACCAAAACACAAAATAAATTATAATGCTGCAAATAATAAAACCGTTCATCTCCACCTTGCTTTTCAGTCTCCATGGTATTTTGTGTGTTCGTTATTTTCAATGAAAGGAATTTAGCTACCCACCAAACCAAGCTTATGTTTTTCTTCTTACATTTATTTAAATAAACTGAAACATTATGTTTAATTCATGGTTACCACTGAACAGATTAGCACCTCAGAGCTCTCAAAAAATATTCCAGAAATTCTGAATATGAAAATCTGTATACACAATAAGCAAATTTCAGTGAGCAGGTTTAGGTGTCTCAATGAAGAAATACTTTATTATAATAAAATGAAAGTTTCAGTTAAACAGACACACTAATGAAAACAAGTAAGTTACTGTGAATCACAGTTTCTTATCTTATCTTCTCTGGGATATTTTCATAAATCCTGCAAATAATTTGCTGGCATCTTTAACCTCTGTGTATGTAGGTCAACATGTTCACTCTCAGTCTAAGCTATCAGTGATTGAAGTTATTTCAGTCTAGAGGCTGCTAGAGGTTTAATCAATGCAGAGCAGCATTATAGCCAAGTAGTAAAAGTACATATGTTTTGCAAAACAAATGGAAGATTCACATCATCTAAGAACTAAATCACATAGTTCACCCTTCATGAATATAATCAATTTTATCCAGATTTATATTGTATTTAATTGCTTAGTTATGTTTTTTTTTATTGTTTTTTTTTGTTGTATGAAATGCAAATAAATAATTTCAGCTTCTATGGGAGCATAATACATCAATACAGCTCACTGGCTCAGTAGTTGTCATATAATATTTCAAACAAAGTGAATATAGTATTTTAAAATATAAAATAGTTTTAATCAAACTCTATCAGCCACTAACAGTATCCTCATTTTGACATTAGATATATGACCCAGCAAACCATTTTATGCCGATTTCATTGAAGGGGACCATGCAGGCCCTGAGACAATAGAAACAGGACAGTTTATGAAATCATACATATGTGCGCTACTGAGAATTTCCGATCAGCAATATTATTGCAAATACTGTACAATATTGTTCAAACATTAGGATAGTACTATGATTTGTCAGGAAAGTAATGAAACACCATTGCTAAAATAAGATGTCTCCGCTTAAAACATGTATCCCTTATTAACACATTAATATAGAATATTTCTAGTAGCTTAATCTTATTGTACTCAACAGTGGTGTTCATATTTCTATATTTTATGATCAAACCTTGCCAGGGCTGTCCTGAAGGTTCAATTGTCCCTTCACAAGTTTGAAGCTTTGTTGGTGGTAAGTTGCATAATAATATATAGATGATGTTACATTACCTACTAATGTATAGTTTTGCTTGAAAATCATTTTTTTTTTTGCAGGTAATCGATATAAACAAAACATCCCCTTATAGTTTAAAATCTCGAACAGTAATCATGTTTTTTATTTCTTTTCACAAGCACACGGTTTATGTACAGGCATTTGATTTGAACCTTGCAGTAAAAGAGCACCTTTCTCGTAATAAACTATGGGCGGTAATGTAATGCATGTTAACTTTCATTTGTATTTTAATCAATACCGGAAATAGAGAATCGATGTAAAACCTTCATGAATAGGCCCCGGTGTTCAGTAAAATAAAAAATAAAAAACAACTATACTGAAATTCACCAGAACACAGTAACCGTAACAGTTGGGTGACAGTCTATATGAAGTTCAGGACCACATGATCTCATTTGGGGAACATTGCGCGACCCCACAACAGCAACAGAAAAGACGTACTTTAACGATAAACCGGAGGTCACACTACCTGTCCAGCCCCCGGCAAAACAGCAGCATGATGTGATCGATTTTTCAAAAGACTATCCCGTGATTTCCGGGATTGCTGGTCACCCTACAGTTTGTTTAACTATAATAACAAAACTCCCTTAAGGTATGTATTTTCCTGTATATATTAATACTAATACTGATGATGCATAATAATGTAAACATACGCTGGTCAAATTATCCCAGAGATCGGTTGTTCCTCCGTGCTATTCAAATCTTCTCTTACAGCTTCCGCCTTTTGCGATGTCATTGTCACGTGACAAACCTTCGAACGTTTGGAAGACATTTCGAACCTTCCAAGACAGTAAACCTTACATCACAACGGTTCACTTGTGCCCTAACTTTTCATGTATTATTCTTTAGTATATTTTTCCCAGTAAGTTTTAAAAGTGTCTGTTAGTTTAGTTTGAGTATAAAACACTTCTGTAGGCTATTTTGTATTTTAATGTACATATATATATATATATATATATATATATATATATATATATATATATATATATATTGATTTATTCTGTATGAGCCAAATACAATACTTGATCATTCACATTCCTTTTGGTATCAGGATTTCTATATAAAATATTGAAAATGCCTCAAATTTCCATAGCTAATCAAGGGCAGAGTATTGTATTCCATTCAATTATGCCAACAACGCTGTAATAATAAAGTCAATTGAGCACTATGAATACACTAAAACAATTAGAAATAGATTATGTAACACATCAGGGCTGAGGATTCAATCATGTTACAAGAATATCACAAAGTGTCGTTACAAATACATGGTCAACAGCATGGTTATTTTGTGCACAGTGCATCTCTTTCACAGAGAAATCCACATCTAGGGTGAAAAGCTGAACATGTACAATGGTGAGAAATTACATTAACTATGTTAACATTAAATACATTAGCCACAGAACCACGCAAAAAGTGCCAAAGCATGTGAACCAGTCAGGTCTAACAGTGTGTGTGCAATTCAGTTGCCAGTTACCTTCGACCTGCAGGATTGCACTAGAAGAGAGAGTACCGCTAGAATTTTTGGCACGAACTACATAGAGGCCAGCATCGATATCTGTGACCTTCTGAATGAAAAGACTGTGTTTGCCTTCTTTTTGTGAAAGTTCTATGTGTTCATCATTGGTCAGTTTCTGTCCATTCCTGTACCTAAAGCAAAAAGTGAATTTTCAAGTCACACAATTAAATTACAAAATAAAAGCATCAAATGGAATTATAACAGCACAATAAAAACATTACAGATAGTACTAATGGATTATTTAGTAAGCATTGGTATTATTATTTTATAAAAAACAAGCTCTTAATCAAATTATGGATATTACTAATGAAAGTCAACAAAACATCTTGTTAGTTAGAATTAAATAAAGTAATATTAACTTTAGTAGGAGTGAGAAAAGACAGTATGTTAACATAAATAATTATATTGAGGATCTGTAATACTATCTGTACAAAAACATTTCCATGCATTATTGAAATCTTGCCTTTGTGCGGACACTTTTAAATTTTGTATTGTACTTTGTATAACTTATCTTTCTTTTTCTTTTTTTTAAATGTATCTTCTATGCCAGCACCAATAAGATGCTTTCTAAGAGCTTTGAAATTGAAGGCGTAAATATGGCATTTATCTAAAAATACTTAGGAGAACACTTTGTGTGATTTTTGTTTTTAAAAAACATTTTTTAATTATGTATTTAAGATCCATTTTAAATAGATATAGAGTCTATCTATATGTGTTTAGTGTCATGTTGGCAAGTTCTCAAAGTACATTTAAAATTGGCGAACAGATTTTATTTAATTTTATTCTGATTTATTGTAGGCTACCCACCATGTTAAAGTAGGCTCGGGAAATCCAGATACTTCTACTTCCAAGGTCACAGGAGAACCTTCCTTTACAGTAGAGTTAGACAACAGTTTGGAGAAGTTAGGGCCCTGGCCAGCTAAGTTGCTCATGGCTCTGTTCCCCGATGTAAGCCTGATCTCTTCTCGAATGGAAGTTGGCTTGCATAGGCCTGGGTCACAGTCTGATTTATGAGCCAGGAGATCTGTTGTTACTGGGCAAGGTGAAGCATGCATACCACTTTTCTTTCCCGTGCTTTGGTTGGCATCAGGCAAACATTCTTGCATCTCTGTAAAACTCTCATGCACAGCAAACAGGGTCTCATGGCATTCACTAACAGCCCCGCAAACCAAAGACTCATTGCCAGGTTTACTTTTCAGTATGCTAGACAGTGTGTTGCACACAATGCTGGGAGCAGGCACTGTCAAGGGGCTGCGAACAAAAGAGGATGATTCCGACCTAAATTTAGGGTTCAAGCTCCCAGTGGGAGAAGGATAGCCTTCATTCTGACTAGAAACCCACTCTCGCCTCTGGTTTAGAGTATCAGCAGCGGCAACAGGTGCAAAGTAATCAAAACTGTCAGTCATTCTGTTATTGCCGAGTTGTGAGTGTGACTGTTGACTGTACGGGTTGACATGCAAACTGTGGGAGCTGAGGCAGAAGCCATCGTCAAGATCAGTTTCAGAGTGAAGGATGTTGGATTCAGGTGTCTCAGAAAGTGGGGGTAAAGACATATCATCAGGTGACGTGCACTCATATTCATCTATAGAGAGGGATTCCTCTGTGAGAAACTCATTCTGCAGGTCTGCCTCGGCCAGGACACTGCCCTCTGTGGTGGCAGGAAGCAGATTTCTTGTTTCCTGGGAGAAGAAATCGTCACCAATTGAAAGTGACTGTTCACTCCGTACCAAGTCTTCCAATTTTACCTGTTAAAATAATAATTAAAAATTATTAATTTAATTCATACATATACACGTTAACATTATATTTACACACATCCAAATATTTATATACAATTTATATGTGGATATTCACTTGCTTAGATAAGGTCTCTGGTAAATTGCTTAATAGTAATAATATATAATAAAATGCAATATTAAATAGTATGTTTTCTTAAGATTACATTTCTCGAATGTTAACCCTCACCCAAATATACTCATGACCTATAAACCTACACACAGCTTAAACTGCTTCATTTAAATAATGTTTATTAAATGACCATAAGGATCACTCAATACAGAGAAGAGGAAAAAAGCTTACCTGGTTATGTATAGCTGATGCCTGAGAACAACTACCGAGCTGATCTTTCGCGATTCCAGTATCGTGGGCATAACCTGCTTCCTCCTTGCTCTGAAATGGTTTATGAATGCTAGAAAAGTCTAAAGAGGCTGAAGCCACATGGTTAGCTGGGGATGGGGTGCCCTGCTGTCTGCTTTCTGTCTGATGGAGTACATTTGTCTTTCTCTCCCTTTCAGTGGAGGAACTCGAGAGATGAAAGGTTTGTGTACAGGAATACAGTGCGTGCTGTAGCCCCCTCCTGTCTGGTGTCCAAAGACCCTTCTCAGTTGCTGTGTTGCTGTGTTTCTCAGTTGTGCTTTTTTCAGAGTGAGCTTCTTGAGTGAAAGATCTGGTCTGAGGCAAATCTGTGCGATCATCTGTGATGTTCTCAAGCAGCTCTTGACTCCTGGTTTTCCTTATTTCTGATTTCTTTGTTGATCTGTGTACAGGGACATCATGCTCAGGTTTAGAGCTGATTTCACATCCAGCTTCAGTCTTATCAGAAGGAAATGACTTGCTGCAAGACTCCATCTGTATATAAAGCATAAAGCATGAACCACGGTCTTCAGAATTATTGTGTTAGAGTATTACAACAACCACAGTCAATACATATTATTTTTTTCTGCTAAACAAATGAATGCAACATATTAATAAAATACATAGAATTAAGTGATTTCAGTGATTGAGGAGAGATTTACCTTTTCTATGGATTCTCCTTCTCCTTTTTCAGATGTGGACTTTTTATCAGGTTCCTTTGGTTCGGATAGATTGTTTAATACTTCAGCCTGAAAAGCATTTGCCACACAGCAATGAAAAACTCCTTCCATGATCATAGATCATCATTATATATAAATAATGTATATAAATGTTGCTTATGGATGACTTATTTCAAGACAAAATCAACTGTTATTCACATTCTTATTACTTTATGCAAGCTAAAGCAATTTGGTTTGTATCCATCCACTTTCAAGTTTCTCTGCACCTCTTAGTTCTCGATCTTTGCCAAATAAAGAAAAACTTTTGGTAAACTTTGTCAAATAAAAAAAAATTAAAAAAATTAAATACATAAATCAACATTCAGACTCAAAACATCATCAGACTCAATTAATCATTATTATTATTATTATTATTATTATTATTTATTTATTTATTTATTTATTTATTTATTGGCAGATGCCCTGATCCATGTTGACTTACAAAACATTTGATACAGCATTCCATTACCTACCTGTAGTTTGGCTTCAAGATCTCTTAAGCCATTACATAATTCCTTTATAGAGTCCAGGATTTCATTATGTTTAGTAACAGTTTTCTCAATAAACTTCTTTCCTTCTTCCGGCCCTATGTTACAAATAAATAAATTCATATATATATATATTTTTTTAATTGTTTATTAAAGCAAAACTTTCATACACAAGAAAATGAAAAAATCAATCATCACAATAAATGTATTACATAAGTAATTTGTTTAGTTCTCACCATGTAATCGTACAGCCAGCTCAGTGATTTGGTTAATTCTTTCCTCTTGCTGTGGTACTGTAGGCCAGACAAACTTTTCAAATTGCTTGTAGAGGATCCCCACTGCCTCTCTGGTTTTGCACTCTGAAGAATATTTCCCAACTCGCACAATGGTGGCACTTGCTTCATCACACCAAAACTGATACTTAAGCAAAGATGTAGAGAAAATAAACAAAATGTATAATTGTGGAAATATTCGTGACACCATAACAACTATGTTTTGTGCTAACCATCTACAAAAAATATTAAACTTCCCATTGAAGCAATTAACTTTGGTTATTACAGATCCCTAATAATATAGTGATAGACAGTTACACAGTTACAAAAAACATATAATTGAGCAACTTTCTGTTTATTAAATTGTATTATATTTTGAGAAATTGCCATAGTAAAAGACTAGGATATTAAAATGAAGGTCTCCTATATTGATAAAGTAAAACTACTTTACTATCTAATGCATTTGAAAGTTCAAAGTTTATGATTTTTCGTAAAACAACTGCTGGAAAACAATTTGATGGGTTAAGATATATCCTGCAAAATATATTCAGAAAATGATAGAATCAAATTTATGAATCATTGGCCTTTTGTGATAATGTAACAAAGCTTACCAGAAAGACTACACAGTTGCATCTCCCTGCTGAATTTTGTAAATTAAGAGATGCAAGGCTATACTTTTAAGATTTAAACCATTTGATTCCGAATAAATAAATATGCTGCTGATAAATAAACTGAAAATTGAAAAAAGTAATGGCACATAAGTAACTGCTCAGTAAATACTTTCACAACTGTGTTGATTGCTTCAGGCCATTGCTTTGTGCCAGCGTAATATTTTGTTGATGTGATTCCCATAAAATTACAAAGGTGAAAATAGTCGAAGTACAGAACTTTTTTTTTTTTTTTAAGTAATTGATATTCTTTTTCAAGTCTGTGGTGACATTATAAAAAGGCCTAACTATGCACTGCCACTTGAAAAAAATACCAGCCATACTTGTAAGACACACGGGAGAGACTGAACAATGGTTGTTACTAAAAATAAACAGTGCAGCATTGTAGAACAAATAACCGATTCAGCCACAGCAGACGTTCCACATCAATCAGAGGACTTAGGAGAGAAGAGCCAACCGGGAATTGTGTTATCTGGGACCGTATAAGTAGACTCTAGAATGCTCTGGGTAAAAATGTGGCTGTATTTGCAAAGACATTTCAGTCAGATTCCTAAGGATCCATTTCAGTAGACAAACCTTTTAAGTTTTTTTTATTTATTGTAACCCTAAGATAAAACAAGTGCCTGAAGTCTGCATTTGTCTTAGTCACAAATCGTTGTGGGGTCATAGACGTTTCAGTATGTGGATCTGATTTTGGTATGATATGGTTATGTTTTCTATGGTGGTGTGTTCTGATTAGAATGTGAATTTCAACATTTAAAAGGTCACAACATATTATTCAGCTTGAGATTAATTAAGCTATTGTCATTATGATTTAAAAACAGGAAGAATAAAATATATTTGAACAAACTGGTGGATATTCTAAACTTTCTCATAGTATGTATATCCTACACATTTACACAGTTTTTCTTGTATATTTATACATGTATTGATTCCTGCTTTGCAACATACCTCCTCCATAGTTTGTTGTAGTCGCACAGTCATGTCAAGGTTCTGCTTGTATTCATCTACCGTCTTGTCAAAATCATTCACCTGTTGCTGGAGTTCATTCACAGCTTCCTCAATTTCACTAGTGCTGCTTCCCACTAGATGTGTTTCTGTACTAGCAGAAACCTTTGATGTAAAGTTGTGTATTTTCTTTCTCAACATCTAAAAAAAAAAAAAAAAATGAAAAGAAATGGCACATACAGTAGCTAGACACACGGTAAAAAAAGATTTGTTTTACAACCTTCATGATTCAGTGGTTCTGTTACAAAATGCAATGCACATAACTTGAAAGCTGATGCAGGTAAAGGGGTATAATATACAATAATGTCGTCTACTTTAGCATGACTGACACTAAACTATTTAGGTTTCAATTTAAATGAATAATTTATCACTTTTCCTTACCTGGATTTTTTCAGCGTATATTTCTATCTGTTGGATCTGGTTTTTGACAGCTTTTAAGTTCCTTGCTTTGTCATTTTTCTTCATATAATTGAATTTCAAGTTGTTGAATTTCTTCTTGAGGTCCTTAAATGACTCTTTTAGCTAGAATAAAAATGATATGATTAATCATACACATATTCATTCTTATTACTACTTACATAGTACCTTTATTATTGGATTAATAATAGGGGTGGGGGTGTGGTGTTAACTACTTTTTCAAATGAAAACATGAAAACTCGTTGCTTTAGGTAATGATTCACAACACATTGGACATGTAATTTAAATACAATTGAGTGTTTCTAAGTAAGTTTGTAGGAGGATAGAAATACTGGTTATGGGTAAATTTGTTTTATAACCTAAGTACATATCAATTGATTGTGACCTGCAGTTTTAAAAACAACTTTGTGAAATGATTATTGGCATTCCAAAATGTAATAAAACATGTTTCCAACTGTATTGTTAGGTGGCTGATGCCTGGGGTACAGTTAGGTAAAAATTACTATTTTAAAATGTTCATTCCTCACAGCGGTTAGCCACTTCTACATGCATTAGGAAGGATTTATTTTGGTAGACTTAATAGCTTGTTCTTGAATACTGCTCATGATTTATAAAGCAGGGCCATTTCTGCATGGCAGCAGGGCATTTGCAATGGGATCGTGTCTCCAAGAGGACAGCTCGTGTGTCATAAAAAGACAGCTGCTGCCAGGCTTCCATTTTCTAATTCTGGAGCCTTATCAGCAACGTGTTTGTTCGGCTCAGTACAGGGAAACGAAACTGATGCAGTATAATGTGTATTAAAAGGTAACTGAAAGGCAGAACACACCATCTGAAATACAAAGCGAACTTTATGGCCAATGTCCCGTAGGATTGCTTGGATTCTACCACATGCTCAGTGCCTTGTCTCAACTGTCTGAGCAATTACACAAGCAGCTGTGCCTAACTTTATCTGACCTATCATTAACTCGCAAAGGTGGGGTTCTCAGACTAAGTACCGAGAATTTCCCGCAGTAATAAAGTTGGCAAGCCACGGATGAAATGCCTTCTTTATTACTTTAGTGGCATTCTCATCCTTAACCGTGTTTTACAGAGAGATTACTTGAAACTGTTCTCCTTTCTTTTCACAGATTGGTGAATTCTAGCATTCCAGAATGAAAAAGACATCAGCATTTTTATTTAATTGCTAATGCTAATAAGTGTCGAGTTGTTTTCGAGACCAAACCTTTCAACAAAGATTATTTCTAAATGAGTTAGAGGATTTTTTCTTTCTATATTGTAAGTTGTTTAATTGAATACGTAACATATTTTAGAAAGAGCTATGCTAATGGCCAGAAGAGCAGATTGTTTTGCAAATTGCATTTTTATGTGATACACATAATAACGTACAAGCTCTTTCAGATGAAAATTGTAGCTCACACTAAATGATAAGCGGCAGCAACTGGCTAAGCTCTGGAGAAGCTTAAATGTCAACGTGTTTACTTATGCATAATCATGAAGGTGCTACAGGAAGCATTTGCATGTCATCAGAAACAAATGGCTACTGGAGGCTTAGGGAAGGTACACAGTGTTACAGAGTTTAAGCCTCAAACACTTTGATAAGAAAACAAACGCAAATGCAAAATGCTCTAGTGTAATTCTGTTGTATAAGTAGAAGTTTCAGTAAAGGACATAATCAGCATTTATGTTTTAAAGTGTGTGCTTGTGGGGAACATGCATTTTGATTAGCCCTAGTCCTGCATCATGACTCATTTTCCCATTAGTCCTGCATTATGACTCATTTTCCCAAAACTAACAGAGACCTATGTTCTCAGTAACTCACCAGCCTGTTAAATGTGTTCTACATGACGTGTCCTTAGGGTCCTAGTCAAGATTATGTAAACCTAAAATGTAGTGCCCTCTATTGTGCATAGGTTTAAAATGCATTGGTCTGCATATATATATATATATATGTGTGTGTGTGTGTACAGCTCTGTAAAAAATTAAGAGACCACTGCAAAATTATCAGTTTCTCTGGTTTAACTATTTATAGGTGTGTGTTTGGGTAAAATTAACATTTTTGTTTTATTCAATAAACTACTGACAACATTTCTCCCAAATTCCACATAAAAATATGAATGGAATGGAATGGCTGCCATACATGTAGAGATGCTGATTTAAGAAAAATGTGCAGTGGTATTTTTTTTTTTTCATATATATATATATATATATATATATATATATATACAGAATTTGACTTAAATACGACTTGTCCTTTTAAATTGTTATCTGTTATTTCTGCGGCTTTGTATATTTATTGTACGAGTATCTTTCTAACACCTTTAAAAATATGAAATCGATAAATGTAATTAACAGCTTTAGGAAAGCGGTTAGAAATATTTACGGATATACAATAAATAATTTAAAAAAAAAAAACTCAAATCAAATATAATTCAGAGGGTAGTAAATTAGGGGGTTAATAGTGCATTCTGGTCTAGAAATATGATCATAATTGTCATAACAAGGCCATTCCCGATGAAAAGATTTGTCTGGATTACTACTACACTGTTTGAAAATAAATCAAACCATTACATATTATAGCTATTTGCTTTAATGTCAATCTTGAACCGTAAACCCCAGAAGCATTCCTAATGGGGTTTTAAGTGTTCCTATCAATTTTAACTCTGGTGCAATGTTATTATATACCCTCTAGAGGGAGGCAGAGATAAATGTGTTGATATAAAGATATAGGACAGTTTATCCTGTACGTTATGTAAACAACAGCTTGCTTAACTGCAGTTTCTCACCATAGTACAGGTAATCACTATTCATTCAGATTAAATGGGTTCAAACACTCTTAGGAGAATGGTTGCATTCAGGGCTACATCTACTGTATTCACACTGCTGGTGTTGGAATAAAATAAATGGAATCTCCTTTCTTTCTGGGAATGACAAATGACAGATGGTAGTAGATTCTGTGAACAAGGGAAACTTGGAAGATAAATGGTAGTCTATGGACTACATTTAAAAAGGCCATCTAATCTTATGAGGAGACAATAAGACAAGCAATGTAGCAGAAAATAGATCTTGTTCAACTCACTGTGGAATAACCTTTGAAACCTGCCAATAATTAATTGCTCTGGAATATTAACAAAGTGTGCTGAGAAGAAAGGCAATACAAAGCCAGGGCATTTTTCCTAGCTAGCTCAATTTATAATTTGAAAGACTGTTCTCTTGGTTGTGCCTATTGGAGCCTAGAATAATAATGACAGTTGCATACATTATAATTATAATAGTATTATTTAAATAAATTGGTATTCAAAGTTGACAGAAGGAGTATATTTACACTAACATTTTGTCAAAATGTATTACAACAAACATACCTCACTTATCTCCTCCTTGAAAGCACAATAATGCACATTGCTCACAAGGTTTTCCTCACACTTGTCAGCTTCTGCACTCCAGTTCACACTACCACGCTCAAGTTTTGCCAGCTTTGCCTGTAGCTGCTGCACAGAGAAGCCGAGAGCTTGCTGTTAATGGAAATAGGAAAAAATAAACGAGTTACTGCCCAACCTGACTCATACAGAACCTAAGACTGAGCATGAACACATTTCTCACCGAGTGCTGCACCAAAGTGGATATATCCATTCCTAAAGCAATGGACAGTTTGTAGAGATGTCGAATGTGACTTTGTCTCTCCTGGTGTTGTGTGAGCTGCATCTTTGCTTGACTGATGTCAGGGAACGCAGTCACTGGTTCTGACGCCAATAGATTCTCCAACTGGAATAAATACTTATTTACAGGTTTGACATTCAGAAACAATATTGAACAATATTATCCCCATAGAAATCTTCTAGACTTGTAAAACAAAGTTCCCACTGAATAACTAAAAATCACTTCCATTACACTTCCTAAAACTAAAATGATCTGATTTCAAAAGACCCCATAATCAAAACCAAAAAATTATACAGCCTTCATAGTCACAACTACAACTTTTAGATCTGCCAAACTTACTTCTCTGGTATACATTTCTTTTCTATGTCACTCACTAATACATGACCTTGGATCGCACATTTTTTAAATATAGCAGGAAGTTTACCTCATCAAAAAGCTGGTGAAATTTGACTGCCATGTTTAGTACTGCTTCATATTCCTTAAATTTATCTTTTACTCTTTGGTGCAGGTGCAGAAGTTCTGCTATTTTTTCATTCTTCTCACTTATGGGAATTCCTTTTAAAGCCAATAACTCTGAAATCTTCACCATGTATTCCACCTCAGCATTCAGTTGCTAAGAAAAGGAAAAGTAAAGAGCAAGATGTTTGTACTGTAAGTTAAACTAGCCACATGCAGATGCTATCTTTGTTGGCAACCTTTCTCTCTGCATTTACAATTACCTGGAATGCACCATAAAAAAAAAAGACACAGACTAAAGCTGAGTACCCTGCATTCAGTTTCATATACAAAAATCAGGCAAGGCAGCTGAGGACAGTGAGGAAATGTAAAGTACATTACAAAAAGTTAGCTGGCTCACCAGAAACTGGGGTTTTGCAAGGCTGAATCTGTCTTGCAGCTTGGTGACAGCCAGAAGGTCACTCCCCAAATCAACCTTGGAGGCTGGGGCTAGTGTATCCTCTACCGTCTTTAGATCTTGCACTGTCTTAGTACAAGAAAAAGACACAAACAATAATCAAAATTAATTTTCGACTTATGTCATGGACTGCAATAGATCTCTTTACGTTATATATGAAGCAGTGTTTATTTTTTCCTATGAAGTATCCATTTTATTATTATTATTATTATTATTGTTATTATTATTATTATTATTATTTATTTATTTATTTATTTATTTATTTATTTATTTTATTTTTTTCTTGGCAGACGCCCTTATCCATTTAACCAAAAGATCTATCTATGCCTTGCTAAAAAGGGGAAGGGGAAGGCATGAATATTATTCATTCTAAGTAAGGCAAAGGGCTTTGAATTAAAAGTAAAAAAAAAAAAAATACAAAAATCTCTCTCTTTCATTCCTGTAACAACACAAATGAAGAGGGTTGTTTCAGCGAATCTCCTCTCAGGTTCCATAGCCTTTATCATCGAGGTGAAAACAGGTCTGCATTTGCGGTGAATAATGTTTCAAACCATACTGAATGTATTTATTAAATTGCACAATTAGCATTTGAAGATTGAACAGATCTACATACATGTTTCACCCATAAGGATTTTTATTTTAAAATCAAGCACTCTAGCTGGTTTTCTTACCTTTTTCAGTTGCTCTTTAAATTTCTTCCACTGCTTTTTAACAGATTGCATTTGGTTGACATGAAGCTGCCAAGTGGTCCAGAGATCTGTGAGGAGACTCTTCTTCTTATTCAGATCCTCAGTTATCTTTTCTACAACAGTCATGGCAGTCTTGACATTGAGGGTCAAGCTCTCGCTGACCTAAAGATCATTTAAAAACATGTGCATCAGGGGAACTCACATCATTTGCAGCACTTAATACGTATATAAATAAATAAATACTGTCAGCGTTAGAGAAGGAGGATAGATCTGCCAAAGAGAAACAAGACCGATAGTGGTTTGGGATTTAGAAACCTTAATAGGATTTATAAGTAACTTAACAACTGCCAGGGAGTTCATTGTCCCCTGTTAAGGTATGACCCATTTTTCCAACCATATGATGGGAATAAAATGTTAGTTGATATATACAGATATATATAACATATACAGTATATCTATATACATATATATAAAACAAGTAAAATGTTTTATGTATTTTAGCAGCAGATGTCAGTGAGAGTAATTTCATCAGCCTCAGGCAAATCATCCCAATGGTGTAGCAGATAAATTTGTTCAGCTATTTTTAGAATTAAAATGACAGTCACACTACATTGCTTGAACACGCAGTGAAATAAAGCCTTTTTAGGCAGAAATGTGTCTGATAATGGCACTGGTATGTCTGTTATCTTGTCGATCTTCTATCCTCTCACTCATGAAATGAACCCATACTCTACATTATTCCATGGGTCATTTTGTTTTAATTCCACCAGGTTTCCATGTTTTAAATCCATGCACCATAGTCATTACTGGGTATAAACACCTCTCTCCTAGTTACCATAGTGGATGAACTGATAAAAGTGTTTCCCAGGTCTTGAACAGTGAGAAACTTCTCCAGCAGAGACTGCCAATTGGCATCAGCAGTTTCCTTCACAGAAAGATCATTCTCATCGTGGTCTTCTTCAACGGGCTTCAATGTGTAGAACTCCTGCAATCTTTGCATCTGTTCATCAATCTGTACAAATAGAAATATATATGTAATGTAATGTAATTACTGCATGACTTAGAGTTCATTATGGCACAGAGTTCATACATGAATTATGGGAAATTTGAATTAAATATGGCATTACCTCTTTTGCAGACCTTAAGAAAGCTACGTAGGCTTTCAAGGTTTCCACTCGGGCGCTAATGTTTCTGGTATGTGTTTTCAGTTCTTCGTTCAGTAAGCATGATTTATTTGAAAATTCTGTAACTTCCGGAGACTCAAATTGCTTGAGTTCTTTTATGATTCCTGCAATTGCTGCTAACTCATTTGCTACTGCCTGAAATAAATACAAACATTGCAAAATTAATAAAGTATATTTTACCATTATTCTGCAGTCACTCAATAGGTCGTAAAAACATTATGTAAAACTGTAAAAATTAAAATCAACAATTGTTAATCAACGGAGCACACTGGTATGACCTTTATACGAACAGAGATAAGAAAGACACACAGTCTTCTCAAATCTGTGCTGTAAAGTACTTGTTTTTTACAAGTCCACTGAACAAACAGCACAGACATCACTTTATAAGAAAGACTAGCAGCTCTGACTGTTAACATGTTGGGTTCACAGACAAGCTGGGGAAGCCTTATCTGACTTCAACCCCTCCTCGAATGTATTGGTGTACTACCCTGTAACAATTTTTAGTTGAGCTTTCACAGATTCATGTTCCAAAGCGTCACCTGTGCTTGAGACAAAAGATCCAAGTGTTTGTTTAGCACATCTTCAGACACCGCCAGGACTGACCCCGGCTCCAAGTTGCTGGAAAGATAAGTGCTGCAGTTCTGTACCCAGGCTGACACCTACAAAGATAAACTTACATTTAACACTATTAAAATTACTACTTCAAAAAGCAGAATTCATTTTAAACTGAATTTAAGATATGATCTAATCAAGCATATACTTTAGAAAGTATAGTAAGCCCAAGGGATTGCATTATATTACTTTAATAATACCACTTAGTATTAAAATTATGTCAACCCCTGATTAAATGCAATTGGATTATAATAGTCTTTTCTATTAAACATATGACCTATCACTTCCATGAATAAAGACTGAACGAATTAGGACTTACTAGGAATCTATATTGGAAAATATACAGGAACATATTGATTTCTGAAGAATTTCACTTCCAAATCCTTTAGATTTCAAAGCACCTTTTAAAGACAACTGGCTTCAGCGATAAATGTGTTTCTCAGGTAACCTTCCGCGCACAAACAATTAATTATAAAAGATAGCCGAGGAGTACAATTGATTATATTCAGTACTTCATAAATTGAAAAGCACCATGGTGGAAATAATTATATGTAGCTGGGAAATTATATTTGTACCTTGTCCACAAGATCTTCAAAGGGTGTTACAAGTTGCTGCCTCTTTACTGCGAGTTCTTTATGGGCATGACACTGACCGTTGAGTTGCTCCACCCTGTCCTGGATAAAGCCTAGCATCCTCTGGACTCCATTTACTGGAATCCTGCAAGAAGAATAGTACCAAGAATTGTAAGAAAGCTTTAGAAAGCAAAATAATAAGTATCTTAGAATTCCAGTATAGCAAGTTCATACACATCATATGCTGGTATAGCTCTGACTTCATCAGATTGCTTGTTTAGGATTGATGGGCAATAGTGCATTACAATACAAATTAAAATTCACCTCTGAGCGCTGACTTTGTTGAGAAAGACTTGCCCCCTCTGAAGAGGCTCTGCAGCCGCTTCCTTAACGCTCCTCTGCAGCTCCTCGTGCTTCCTGGCTAACTCAGGCAAACTTAGACATTGGGACTTCAGCCCCTGGATGCGGGTCTCAATGCCCCCCAGGACATCAAAAGCCTGTTGGTTTAGAAAATAACACATTGGTCTGTTCTCATGTAGGTATTTTTTCCCCTTCTTTTCACTATTTAACATGAAATTCAACAGCAGGTTTTCTGAATTAGATGAAATTTGTGTGATTGTTGAAGTTCTGAACAGATTCTTGTTAAAAAGATGAGTCAACACGAGTCCACATTGCTGGTCATTTAAAGCTCGAATTAGATCAGCGGTTTTGTTCTCCGATGTTCAGCTTGGATTCCATATCACTTGGCTACTGCTCCTACCTACTCTACTGTATAATGATGAAAAATAAACATTCAAACCATGAGGGATGCAAGTGCTTTTCAGTTTTTCTTCTGATGCTGTGCTGAAGACAGTGTTGGCTATGTGTCATTAACAGGGTTCTGTGAGACATCTTAGCACATGACACAATGATAGAAAATATTTTCAATTTTTCATTTGCCATATACAGAGCTCCATAGCTTATTTTAAACATTTTTAAATGGTTGTACATTTTCCATTTACTTAGTTAGAGATACGTTTGTTTGTTTGTTAGTTTAATTATATGATTCCTTTTAAACCTTGTCTACAAGTGGCTTTATATTTCAAGCACTAGTCTGAGGAAATATTCCACATATTGTGGATGGAAAAATGTTATAAATACAATTTAGAATAACTTGTTATTGTTATTGCTAACGGTTTGGCCAACATCATGAATCCCTGAATCCTACGTGCTCTACTATGATGCAATTATACAAACATTAAATGGCTACAGCCATTTTAAATCCCTGAACCAATGATCCAGTTAGTGCTATAATGTTAAGCTACACAAGATGGCAGTGTTCTCATAAAACATGCAAGGTAAAAAGCTATTCCATTCAAGCTGGCTTAGGCAAGCATGATTGATAGATATTATTATTATGATTATTATTATTATTAATAGTAACAGTAATAGTAGTAGCGCTCCAGCTTTTGAAAAACAATTGGAATGAAACATCAAAACTAATCAGGCACAGTGGTATTGTGAAGCATAAACATAGATTGACAGTTTTGAATATTTGTTTGCTAGTTTTCTAAAAAAAAAAAAAAAAGTGAACTTTGAATGTTCAGGTCTGACATTTTGGCCAATTATAAAACTTCCTCACTATTGTTCATGCTGTTTGTTATGATGATTTAAACTGGTGGTATACCTGAGTAATTGTTTTAACCTCTAAAAAAAGCAATACATGGATGAATTTGTTTTACCAGTATATCATGAAAATGTGTAGTTTTAGCAATTATAGTTAAATTATAGCCTATGTATCTTTAAAGTTTTTTTTGTTTTTTTTCTACACCGAGATATAAACAATACTGGAAATATGGTAAATAAAGACTAAGTTACAATAGGATGCATTACAAGCTGGATGGCCCCTGTACGAACATCTACCTTGTTGGCACTCCTGAAAAATGCATTCACTTCATGTAGGTGTGCTCGTCGCTCCAGCATTAGGTGCCAAAACTCCTCGTGAATTGCTTTTAATTTCTGACTGCGGTCCAACATGGGCTCCTTTTCTGTATGTTCTTCTGCCATCAGAATTTCAGAGGCTTGTGCCATCAGCCTCTGAACAGAAGAGATCCAGTCCTGCGAATGCAATTTGGTGAATTTAATAATGTATACCCAGAAGATGTGGGAGTGGAAATATGTCTTAAAATATTTCTGTGAGTGAATTAAAGCACCTTGCAATAATGAATCATCATAACACTCTCAAGGGTCTGTAAACTCTTCCCAAGCAACAGATGAAAACTGTGGAGCTCAAGCTGTTTATTGTTTACATTGTGTATACATTTTTTAAACTAAAAAACATTATGTTTTATGTTGCATTCACTTGCTATTTCAAGACAAAACACATTTCTAGTTCCTAGGCCTTTAAATCAGATTTTGCAGCATTTCATCTATCACTTAATGCCACAACCCACATTTCTAATATGTCTGCTTCTCATTGTAGAATTTAGAGATCACATCACACACAAAGCCTAAAGCCATGAATCCATTTGCTTTATCCAATGTGATAGGCCTGGTTTTAATTATGGGATATTATGTTCGTAACATAGGCTTTGAAAACCAAGATACAGATGAGCTTTAATTTAGGAGACTATATTAATGAGGAGAATTTATTCAGCACCTGCATGCAAAGATTGAAAACTAAATTAGAGAAGAGGATGCGAGAAATCGAGCGAAGATGCCAACCTTACACGGGAGCCTGGATTTAAAATCATCAAGGAGAACGTAAAGTACTCCAAATTATGAGAAAATGTAAAGCTGATATCTTTTTTTTTTAAATAAATTGTTTTATAACTTAAAAGCCCACACAGCAGCAATGTGAGTGTCAAGGGAGCCAAGACATTCTTCATCTGTATTTTTCAAAATACTTTTTTGTCTGAATTAAAATTGAACTTTGTTTATTTTATGCATAACAAGAACATTAATTTAAATTAAATGTGTTCAGCAAACTAAACCAATAAAAACAAAAAAATCTTTAATACCTTACAGCAAAGGTAGAAGTGGCTGTAATTAACAGCATGAAACGAACTAGAAAATTGCAGTTTAAATACAATTATACAAAAAACAAATAAAGCCTCAACGAAATTTAAAGTAATGCCTCTCTTTTAATGTACATTACTTAAAGGACCTTGTAGAGAAAGTGATGAACCATCAGGCACAGTGTTTGAAAGCCATCAAGTACCGTGTTTGCTTTGGTTGGCGGATGGACTGAAGGTTTGATTTGGTCTGGGTCTTGGCTTCTTTCATTAAAAGTGATTCTTTTACTTATCCATTATTTATTAATGAACATTCTCCATCCCATTTGAGCCCCATTTGCCAGTGGGATTTCCTTTTTGCTTTTAAGATACTTTCAAAACTACAAATCCTCATCCATGTGAAAACCGTTACCTTCGATGTCAGACATCTTACCTGAGCTTTTAACTCAAATTCTTTGTGCTCTTGAAGAAGCTCTTCGTTTTCCGAGAGAGTTGAACCGAGCTGATATTTTTCAAAGTACTTTTCAGCATTTTCCTTAAACCAGCGAGTTACCTAGAAAAAGTAATATAGAGAGGACAATAAAGACATTTTCAGATTTTAAAATATAATAACTAACATGCATTTTATGAGAATCAGAACATTTATGAATAAGGTAGCATTACAAGAAGATTGAGGATGGCAGGGAATACACTAATGCAATTGTGATGTTCAATATTACTTTGTATAAAGGCATATGCCAAATAAATAATATGTAAAGAAATCAGCAATTAGAAAAAGGTACAGTCCCATAACATGGTGTTGATCAATTTAACCCTCTCAATCTTTAGGAAGCTAAGGCTATATCAGATCAAAGTTCAACCGTGTGATTTCTTTTCCACACGCCAACAGTATATTAAACCACCGGGGGATATGATATTATTGTGAAAGAAGCAAACAGAAAGACACAGCCTACTTTAAAACAATAACCTCATGTAAGCAGGGCTTTTCTTTGTTTGCACAGCAGAAAAGCCATAAGCTCAGGTAAGCACAGTGTAGTACACCATTAAAAAATGCTTTAACCTTGATGCATCACATAAGCAGCTGTGACAGGGTGCAGACAGGGCTGCTCTGAGGATACTCAGTCACTGCTCTGCCTGCAATCAGGTGATTGTAGAGCAGCTGCACCTGTGTGTCCTTTTATTTAACTTGCTTCTCTATTTCCCCTCAGTGAGCAAAGAGAGGAAAGACACTGAGGAAAACCTTGAAAAGTGTTGAAAATCAATCAGCTGACAGCCCTTTCCTGGACTTTGTATCATAAATCAAGGAAATTATTTTGTGTTTCTCTTTTCACTTCAATTGTTACTGTTGCCAGCATTTCGCTCACTCCTCTGTGTCTGTTCCACGGCTGATAACACCACCAGGATTTTGCAACAGCCCAATACCTTCCACTCAGAACGATGACATTTGTAAGTATAAAGGATAAAGAATAATTTGGATATTAAGGAAATATGAATACTCTTTACTACAAAAAAGAACCTAAATATATGTGTATAGATAGTTCTTGTATTCTTATTTTTCTGCATCACCACGTTTAAATTGTAGATGTAGAGGTGTGAGATTACAGAAGTATTTCTCCTCACCCATACATTGCATATATTCCAATAACACACACATTCAGACTCACTTCCTGTTCCTGTTGGTCCCAGTGACAGATGTTAAGAATATGTTCTAGGTCAAGATGCTGCCGTTTCATCAGCTCGTCCACCTGTCTGCGTCTGTCCTGAAGCATCTCCATCAGGTTCTCCACCTTCAAGTAGCTGCTGCGAGCCCCACGCCATGCATCCTCGTTTATCATCGGATCATCCACTCGAAAGGTTTTGATGAAGTCCAGAAGCTCCTGGCTTTTGTTTAAAAGAGCCAGTGATTTTTCTAAAAGAACTGTAAGAGTTTAAACATACATGTTAAGGACTGTCAAAGAGAATTATGAACCCTGCCATTACTCAGCTCAAAAACAATATTGCTTTGAAATCACCCAGTTCATTATTTACACTTTATGTTATTTAACAGGCTATAAACAGGAAAGAAGTGTTGCTCACAGTGAGATAAGAACAAAGAGACAGGAGCCAAAAATATAAATATAGCAAAGTGATGACCTTATACAACGATAAAGCTTCTGGCAACATGCCATCTGCAAGCCCTTGAAAGACACCAACCACATACAGCCCTGACCTAACCCATAAAAGCGTTTATGGAAATGATTCCTTTCAGTTTGCTGACAACACATTCCATTATTCCAGGACATTGTCAATATGCTGTGAAGTGCACACGCATTAGTTCCTGATAGACATTTCTATTTGAGATACCTCATGATCACCATGCCTTAAGAGACTCCAGGACCCACTTTACTGGCTGGCTAAGCTTCATTTGATTTATTATAATCAAAATTGAATATGTCATTGAAGGAAAGAGTTTCCTGAAAGGATATTAAAACAAGTATTGTTCTGCTACAAACTTAAAGGCCATTTTAAAAGCCTACTTTTGCAAGGTCTATTGAAAAGTTCATGAAGAGATGCCACTCACATGGCCTACTTGCCTTTTTTCATATTCGTGTGCTTCTGAAGACACTCCTTCAAGCCATCAGCGCTGTGAAACTCCTGTGTGTGACGCTGGAATTCTTCTGCTTCGTCTATTTTTATGGCAAACTACAATAAAATAAATAAATAGATCAATTAATGTATAGGTTATGGCACAACCAATGTAACTATTGTAGCATGCCAGAGGGTAGTGTAGTGATGTGGTAAGACTGCTGTACTGCGACATGGGAAAACGGGGTTTGAGTCCCTGTCATAGCTGCTACCCCTGAAATCTTTACACTACAAAGTATCTATCTATATTTGATTTTTGTAAGATGATTGTCAATATTGTTTCTTTCATTCCAGGAGGTAAATATGGAACATCACATACAATCAGGCCAAAATAGTCATAAATTGGCCCGGCTCCAGTTCACAATTCTGCTGCTATATTACTGAATAGGACCAAAACTTCCACACACATTATCCCAGTACTAGCCTCTCTACACTGGTTGCCAGTTAATTTTAGAATTGATTTTAAAATTGTACTAATCACATAAAGAATTGCATGGTCTGGCACCTTCCTACATTGCTGAGATACTAACTCCCTATAAGATTACAAAACCACTCAGATCCTCTGGCCAGGGATTTTTAAGCCAGGGACTTTTGAACAGTTTACCTTTTAACGTTAGATCCTCTGAGTCGGTCTATGTTTTTAAATTGCAACTCAAAACTCATATTTTTTAACACTTGCATTTCCAAATGTATGAAACTGTTAAAAACAGTAGTTTTTTTTATTGCATTATTTTTTCTTTTATCTACTGCATCTGTCTTCCTCCGCTATTTTCATTATCTTTATTGTTTAACATTTTATATGTACTTTCTGATGGCACCTAGTCCTTTTTTAATATTTGTATTTCCTTACATATCTTTGTTTTAATCTGTTGTTGTTTTTTATTGATTGTGCAGCACTTTGTGCCTTGCACTCGATAAGTGCTATATAAATAAAGTTATTATTATTATCATAAACTTATCTTCCCTCCCTGCAGCACAGAATATTTGCTTTTCTCTGTGTATACAATACTGTTTGAACCAAAGCATGCTGACATTAATACCTAGCTATTACATAGTATTGAAAACATGAAAGTAGTATCTATGTTTCAGCAGGTTATGGAGGGCTTCTTGAATACAGCAAGTGCTCAACTCATTAGCAAAGATGGGAAGAGATGAAACCCTCTAGATAAAAAGCCAATTAGCCAAAGGTATTCTTATGTCAACTCCAGCAGATTTTCCAAGCCAAGTTTGTTGTTTCACAGAGCCTACTTTCTGTGGCTTTGATGTTCTCCGTTATTAACATTTCATCAAGCTTCCGTCAGCATGAAAAATTTCAGAGGCTTCTACACAAGCTGGCGTAGGTGAAACACTGGAGCTTGGATGGACAATTTACCTTTCCCTTTGCCTCATCTGTGCTTTGAGATGTTAACCCGTTCAAGGACAGGATTGAGCTTTGGAAAATGATCACAACAAAACAAAATACAACCAAATAAAGAAACAAAAAACAACATCAACAAACAAAAATTTCTGTCAGTACAACTAAACACAGAGATGTTGTTTAATATCAAGATTAGCTCAAATAAGACATTCAAAAGTGTCCTCCAGAAGGTGGTTTCTTCTCAGAGCTTCCACACTATGGTTCATACTGTTTGTTATGATTATTTAAAATTGTGATGTACTTGAGTTATTGTTTGATCCTGTAAGAAAAAGCAGTATGTGGATGAATTAGTTTTACCAGTATATAATGAAAATGAGCTCCAACAGGAAAGTCGGTATGAATATCTGCAAAATAAGTGAACTTGAATCTTGGATAATTCCAAATGAAATTGAAACTAACTGAAGATAGCAGTTGTGGTTAAGTTAGTAGACTTGTACTTCCATTAACTGCAAAGGAAATCCATTATATCATTAGTAACAGTCATCCTACTGCCAGCAGTAGAAGAAACCTTGATCCTGCTATCAACCTTAAAGACTGATGAGAGATTATGCTTTAAGACTCTGTAGTACAATCTAATCTATATATCATCTCAGAAGATGGACTCAACCGTATCAACGTCATTCCTCTCCTGTTCCACACAGCACAGGAGACCGCTGCTCGCTTCAACACTCAGTTGATAAAGGGAACCCCATTTCCAGACTCACCGATTTGTAAAATTGTAATCATACTTCCTTATCAGTGAAGAAATCATGAGCAATGACAGGAAATACTCCTCTGGCAGAACTACCATTAAACAATATATAAACAAACATTAAAGTAAGGCAAGAATATTACTTGCACATCTTAAAATTCATAAATACTATGCAAACAGAAGTTATAGCCATTTGGTACATTACGCAAAGGTTAAATTAATTAGTTAATTTGATTTAGAAAGAAAATGCTGGTGTACACTCAGGCTTTAGCTACACAGATTAAATAAGTAAATATTATTTGTATCAACAGCGCATGTGTCAAACAATAAATCTGGTGGTATATATAGGCAGTAAGTGCACAAGTGCTTACCTCCAAAGCGATGTCAAAGAACTCTGAGGCCAGATGTAAGAGGACCCTGCGCTTCTCCAGGTGGTCAGTTAAAGCACTCCAAGCTACACTGAGGGTCTTTGCCATAGCATCATATATGTCTTTATCATTCTCATTTTCCTCTGCTGTCTTGTCAGCTTCCTCCAACAGGCCCCACACACCTGTCTCATGTTTCTAATAAGCAAAAGGTACACTACATGAATGGCAAGATGCAGTACTTCATGCAGACTTTAACTTCAATAAAGTCTTAGCTGACATGTATAGCATTAATCACAAAACTATGTAGATACTAAATTAATCAAAATAATTGGAGAAATCTTTCATTTTAACAATTTTACCATTTGAATTTGCATGTTCAATATTGGAAGCTGAACTGTTAAGCTAAGGGGTATTCACATACAGTAATGAAAAAAGAATATCACATAGACACAGACAAATAAATGCATATATATTCCATGCATCTCTGGGGTCACCAGGGGATGTTATTGAAGTAATGAACTACACAAAGTATTAGCTTATGCAGGACAGTTATCCATTGAAAACCAACACAAATGTTAGCTTAATTTATGGCTATAACATAAAACATAAAGGTGACAATAAGAATTAAATTAAAAAGAGAGAAAGAATAAATGAACGAATGAGTGTAAAATACAGCAGAGATTATTCTTTGGTGGCATTTTCTTTTCAGAAAGTCAAAACATTTTAATCTAAATCAATAGTAAATTCTGATATTTTTATAGTTATATTATATTATAGTTTCAATATGTTGTACTTATCCTTCTCATGGTTATTTATATCCAGTGATACACATTATATGGAAAAGCATGTAAACAAAGAAATAAATAATTTAATGTCAACTGAAACCATTATGAAATCACAGAGTTTAATGCAGACACATGGAGCACATTGTAAGGGAGCAGTTAACTGTCATTGTGGTAAATCTGATCGTAGTGGGACTTGATATTACAAAGCTTCTTAAAGATTTAAACATACAGCTCCAACAAGGTTTTGGCATGTGTTACTCTTCACTACAGTATTTGGTTTGACCTTAACATATGGCTGCAATCAACATAATCAATGACTATTTTGAGAGCTTAATGTTTGAAGTCCTTTTAATTTAAGAAAATTAAATCCTTCTGATTTAACTTGAGGGAACCATAACACTAAAGTAAGCAAACTACACCGACACTGTTGCAGTATAATGCATATTGTTTCACTTAATTACCAGAAGACAATGTAATATTATATTATTTTCAAAGGTTTTGAGGTAAAGGGGCCTGGGAAATGTCTGTGTGTAGTACTCTCATCATTCTGTAATTTTTTGTAATATTATAATAACATCTTTTATCTCTTTATGCACACTCTGTTTATAGACCATAATTCTACGAGTTCCAAACCTTTTTAAAATTAAAGACATCATGGCACAGGAGATTTGTTTTATAAACATGTGTGCACTTTCAAGGAAATATAATGAAATATCTTAATCAACTCTGCTGAAGTGAGCTATGGTGTATCAAACACTGAAAATAAAACACTTTAACGACCTGCAGCTTCAACTCCAAAACTGTTAAAGGTTATAACATATAACTGGAGCCATCTGTTTTTCTGAAGAACACACAGAAATGAAGAAGAAGAAGAAGAAGAAGAAGAAGAAGAAGAAGAAGAAGAAGAAGAAGAAGAAGAAGAAGAAAAGCAGTCAATAAAACAATATTGAGTCTTGCCTGTTCACAATACATCACTAAAATATGTTTCACTGCAAATCACAAAAAACATAAAATGTCATTAAGATTTTTGGTGTAGCAGTGAATGTAATTGAAAATGATTATGTAAGGAATGTATATTTTTTACATAAACAAATTATAAAAATATAATGAGCACATGCAACAAGTATGAAGGAAAAAGATGCACCACTTCAATCTGCTTTTAAGTTATTTTCAGATTTTTCAGATATCCACTGAAAAATGTAATGAAATGAAAAACTAGGCCAGACCTGATGGGAAACTGTGATGCTGCATGACAACTAAGGCAAGGCATAAAACAAAAATAAAATACAGACAGTTCCAGGGAACAGATAATGTGATAAAGTGAAAATGCCACTTTTAAAAGGGACTGAATATAAACGATCCATTCAAGGCAAAATCATAAAAACTCTTTGCACAAGGACTAATGCAAGAAGACTCATGAATTGAGAAGGGATGATTCCCTGGTGCCAAGCCACATAAGTATACAGCAACACTGCCTTCATTCACTTATCAATTCAGGGGTTTTCCATTGCCCTTTTCACACTATCTAATTAGTACCTTGAGTTTTGCCATTAGTAGTTCATGTTCCCCAAGTAGCTTCTTGGTCTCATCTTGATTGCTTCCAATTTCCAGCAGGTTGGGTTCCGATTCAGCCAGTTGAAGTTGCACCAATGTGCCGCACTGCAGTCAAGAAAAACACAGGTGGGTAAGATACAGACACACACAATCAGTCTGCAGTATTATACATGTGACCCCTAACTCATGTAAGTGCATTGCAGGAGAAGAGGGTTGCCACTGATGACTACTCTTTATTAAAATAAAACAAAAAGCATTTGACATTTGCCCAGGTGGTCAAAGGTGAATTTTGCACTCCATTAACAGAACATAAAAATAGTAATTTGAGGTATCACTCTGGCTTAGGTGAGACAGACATCAAACAATCCTTAGCAAAGTGACATCTGATTGCAATTCTGACATTCTAAACACTAGCTTGCCCCTCTCGCTAGAACTGGCACACAATTTGACAAGCTTAAAAATTAAGCTTGTTATACAGCAATACAGACTGAGATATGATCTCAGGATAAACAGCGTAGCAATGCTTTCAAGGAGTGATTCAAGAAATGGACTTGAAAGATTTCAAATATATAAGTATATCTGAACAACTACTTTATACTTATATATCATATTTGATTTAAATAAATAAAAAAATAGAAAACAAAGAAGAAAGTGGAGTGTTTTTTGTTTTCCTGTAGAGCATGTGCTCCAGGACATTTAGCTGTGCTGCAGTTGATTTTTTTTTGCAAGTGTGTGTTGCCCTTTTACTCACCGCATGCTTCAAATTTCAGCATGTGAGGCATAGCGACTGACATTAAAGGGGCCACAGAATGTCACATTTTCAAAGTCCCCACACAAAATTATAGAACGCAAAACAAAAACTGCACACAAGGATACATATACATTTGCATATGGCATTCTCATGTAATATATACAAAATAAACAATATACTAATGAATAGAACATTCAGATCATTTATTTTAATATTGATATAGAATGACTGAGAAAGAAATGCTATTCTGTGCCTTAAACAAGCAACTTTTTATACTGATAAAAGCTAAATGGAAAAACACAGTGCCTTATTGATGTCTGAGAACAGTGAAAAAAAAAAGTGTACTGCTCACTCATGGCATCATTGACTGAAGATAAAGTTTATTTTCATCGGCAGCTGTAATCTGAGGAAATCAATGCAGTTTGATGATGCCGAGGTCACAGTACACTGGAAGAAAACTGATCTATATACTGTCATAGTCGTTTTACATTAGATTCATGGCATTCAAACTTCTACTTTTTTTTTTTAGAATAGGTATTGGTTTGCAATTTAAACATGCAAGATTATTAAAAAGGCATTTATAAAGGTTTGAAGCCTTTTGTGGTTTTCACTGCATTGTACTAATTATGTGAGTGAAATTGCACAATTTACAAATGTATATATACAAATGTACCTACCCATGAACTTAAACATAAACACAGTATATTGGCATATATACATACATGCACATATATGACATCTTCAACATGCCTTAAAGTTTCAAACGCCACTGTAAGGCAAAAGACAAATACCTTCAGAATTGCTACAATTATGCGTGAATCCCCAGCCTGAACAGCAACTGTACTGATTGTGGTTGTGGAAAGCTGACCTCCAGAGTCACCTTTGTTAGACATTGTCTTCTTTGTTCAGACTGTAAACAACAGAAGATACACAAAGCTTCAGACGGCCAGCCCGTTGTGCCCGTAATCCTGAGTTTATTCTCTGTGAAGTTCTTGCACAGTTTCCGTTCTCATGGACCACAAGTAGCTTGCTGCCTTTTGCAGGGGACCTAAAGTTGTGTTGACACCATCAGCATCAGGTCTTCTACACACAGTTGTATTCCAGTTCCTGGTTTAGACCATATAAACTACAGTAGTGGTGTTACACAAGACACCACCAGTAAAACGGTGTCCCCACTGAGAGCTGGCTTGAATGAATATACTACAGCAAACACAGAGTGGAAGTTGACAGAGTAAAGAACGGCGAGTTAAAAATAGAAATATCCACCAGGATTATCACTGTGCTGAAGGCCATTTGACACACCCCTAGTTTGGTTGCAGTGATCTGCATGCGCTCTCTCTCTCTCTCTCTTTTTCTATTTCTCTCTCTTTCTCCCCTTGTCCCACACATTGTCAGACCCAATTAACGCTGGGGTGGTTTCTGGCCCATGCACAAACCATAACCGAACACTGGAAAAGTCAATGATAAATTTTAAATAGCTTAATTATTTTTGTATAATCTAAACACAACTCCTCCAGGTCTCCAGTGAGGCGTTTAAAGACTTGCCACTAGTGTTTGTGTGTGCAAATGCCTGTTAGGAGAGTTCAGGCAATGTCTCAGTGGCTGCTTATAGATGTTTGCTTAGAAACCCCATACTAAACAAAATAGTTTTGCTATTAAGTCACCAAGAAAGCAATTGAATATACTTTCAAAAGTTCATTGTGCTTAAACTTGCATTCCTTCAGGAGTTTTACTTTCAATCCCATAGTTATTTTAAATATCTCTTTGGAGTGTTTGCCAACAAAGCCAACATGTGTAAGGAGAATTAACCTAATGAGAAACAGCTCAAATGTGCACAATTCAGCACAATGAAAGGAAGGCATCTGTCAGAGTATTGTGCTGCTTTAAGGCCATGGGAAATATTACAAGATTCCAGCTTCCTGGCGCATACCAAGGCAAAAGAAAAATGTGTAGTTCTTGTAGAAACAAGGCAAAAAGTATTGACCACATATAAGGAGTATTCTGAGTCGATTCACCACACGTTCACTTCTCAAGATTCAAGAACATGTCATACTACTGTAAAGTACTATATAGGCATGTAAAAGTGACATTAATTATGATCTAACGAGAAATACGATAAAGACCAATGAACTGGGCACCCCTGCTATAGGGAGAGAAGACAGGCAGACAGTCCGTCTCATATTATTTTGACTCATTTTAGTATTCATGTAGTTCAATGACGTGACATTTGCTCAAGTATTATTTATTTACTCATGCGTGTTTGATAGCTACAACATGTTCTGTGCAGAAAGGCTTTGCATATCAATTAAGCTGCAACAAGATCTCTCACTTTAGTAAGCTATAGAGTATGAATTTAATTATTACTGCATAGTGTTAAATCACCTACCAGCTGCAACATAAGGCTCATACAGCGGAGGCTAAAAAGTATTCAACATGTGGTTATAAGTGATGTCAATCTGCTGATTTACATATTTGACACATTTATAGGTTTTAAACATTGAATAGAGAGGAATTTAAAATTTAAAAATAATAGCTGAACAAAAAAATAAAAAAGTGGAGTATTTGTTTATAGATACAATTACAGATCAGTACCTATTTATAACCTAAATTATATATATTTAAAGAACACTGTTTCCAATTCCATCATTATGCTACCTATAAAACAAATAAACAAATAAACAAAGTCTTGACACTGCATCATATTTTAATCTCTAACATACTTTCTAAATGGTAGAAATACAGTAAACATAACTCGTCACTTGGAGTGCCCTTTACACAGAATGCATCAGCTGAATACCAATACTCTGCAATTGTGTGCTGCGTGAGAAAATGCAAGTGACAGCCTCAAGCTTAACTTAAACAGGAAGTAATACAAAATTGGATTTCCCCGTCTAACAAGTATAATTCATGATTTAGATAACAATGACCAGAATTAATTTATATTTCTTTCATTTTAAAAATAAATTCAAAAAGGCACTTAGTTTTCCATTCAACCAGATTTTAATTATCCCCAAAGTGATTGAAACCGAAATATTTATATCATACAATGTATAACTTATATGATATGTATCAGTATCTAAATGCATATATACACATTTTGATTAAGGTAAATAATAATCTACATATTACATCCAGTATTTCAGACAAGCTGTTTACGAACACTGTGAAAATCATAATTACCATATCGTATCTGTGTATCCATATGTGTACATTTTCATTAAAAAGGCTGGAATGATAGCTTTGCAATTCCAGCATATTGTTGGTTTTGTTTGTTTCTAAAGATTGAGCTGTCATTTTAGGTTTAATTCCCCGTTTCATATTGACATAAAATACATACATGCACATATACAGATCAAAATATGAAGTCATTTGTAAACACAAAAACGTCTCTTGGAAGACAGATTGCAACTCTTCATTTACGCTCTGAATATTGTAAAGACTTATCTTTATATACAATAGAGTAACCAGCCGTACTTTTATGTTTGACATTTACCATTCGCTACCCTTAGCTTTCAGAATCGTAAGAGTATTTGCAACTTTACACTAATTATGTGTTCAGGACCTAAACTTCCAGACCATGTGGAATGTCAAAGTTTCCAGCAGTTTGCTTCTCGTCAAGTAAGATGACAGTCATAGAAATAGCAATATGGTTCAATAAGAATGTTTATATGCCTTTGATACAGGGCCAAGGAAACCCCTAAATATGCACAGACCCCCAATGAAGCCCCAATCTCCCAAGAGCCAAAAAGGAAAGCAGAGAGGTTTTTGTTGACAGGCTTACATATTGTCTGTCATGATTTCGTTGTCATTAGTACAAAGGCACTATGGCCAATGTTTTTCCTGTGACTTTATAGACATGACAGACTCACTTGGGCTAGTGACACGGCAGCTGCGAAGTTGAAGAAACAGCTGAGAAAGTAGCACTGAGCAGGGAATATCAGCAACTTTGAACACTCAAGGACATCAGAGGAAATGCAGGCCCCACAGTGAGTTACCATCTGCTCAGAAGTCCTGATAAATTAGCCTAAGTGACCGGCTCTGGGCATTAAATCACATGAGGATAAATTTAGAACCTGTCGCAGAAGCACTTCAGACAGCAAAGAGCCAGACTTCTCAGCAATTAAAGTAACACCACAAAAAACATCAGGAATAGTTTTGTACTCTTTAAATATCTATTCAATGGGATTTTATTCCATCTCTTTTCAGTCCTGTTATAACTTATTTACCATACCATTTATAGTTAGATGGGATTCTTGCTACTGTTGCATGCATTTGGTAATTGAGTTGAGTAATTCTCAGGGCTGACCAAACTTAGACAAAGAATGTAAAGGCCAAAGGAGGGTCTCTATGCTTGAGGTCTTTAGCTATGCACATCAGGACATAATATATTCTTAATATTTATAAACTTACACAGCTCCCTTTAAACCTCCAATAATATACATGAGCTTTTCAACACACATTTGATATAACAATCACACCTACAACTTTCCTTTCTCTGAAACCAACATATTTAAAATCTCCGTCGTCAAATACTGCATGAATTATAACTTCCATTGCCCTGTTTATATGAGACTACATGAGGCTTTACAAAAACACACAAGAGCATCGCAATGCAGGTCATCTCCTGGCATTATCTTCCTTATCACTATTGTCTATTCTGGTCTCGGCCACTGTGGCACTGCCAATAACCCGTCATAGACACATCTGTTATCTGGCACTTCTCAGGCTAAGACAAACAAACTCTAAGTTGTCTATCAATTATCAGTAAGCATGGTTATATCCGTCGGCCTCCCTGTTTACACATGTGATAGTGGCATGTCAGGGAACAGCCACACCAGCACCAGCACTAAAGCAAAATTAAACAGATGGCCTCTCTTAAAATAAAAACTTCGCCTGGACTTGTATAACTGATGTACAGAAAACATTTAAATTCCTGCAAATAAAGAAATATAAAGGTTATATTCTATCTGATTGTCTAAGGCTTTCATAACCTCAAAACAATTTAAATGGCAGTTATGCATTTGTTGATATTATATGAATCAGGTGTTGTTTTACAAGTAAACAGCTCTTAGGAAAAAGGGGTGTTGGCATCAATGCCATTATTTCTGCCAATTACAGTGTTACTTTACCTCAGTCACATACTGTAGAAAACTGCACATGAAGGTCACCAACTATCAACAATGCAAATCAGCACTTACCTTATTTTGGATGGGAGTTAAAGTTAACGTCTTCATTTTATACTACAGATGCTAGAAAAAGAATTAGGTGGATACAAAAAAAAAAAAAAAAACTGGCAAAAACAAACCTCAATCTGTAGACAATTCACATCCCCTAACAAAAGAGTTGTTCGGTGATCTTCTGGTTCTCATACCATCAGAACGTGTAAAAGGATATCCCAGACTTACCCAATGGAAAGTGCATTTCATAAACAAGGGTCACAATAGAGTTCTGTAATAATTATATGTAGCAGGTTTCATTTATTAATCAAGATAATAATAATCTAGTTTTCATTATTGAAATTAGGCATACATGAATCACAATCAAGTATCTATAAAACATAGTGATCTCTTGTTGGGATTTCCTAAAATAATCCTTAAAGGCAACATAATTAAAGTAAGAAACTATTGAATGATACAAGCCTCTGTGATTTCCTGTCCAGATGTCTTCAGATTTGTTAAGCACTGAGAAAGTAGGTTCAAGCTGGTTGAGGAGGGAAATATGAGCTTTTTATGTCCTTCAGCACATATTACACCAGCAAATACTGTTACCCATACAATTTCATAAGTTAATCATAAGATTTACAGTGTATGCAACAAATGTCAGGTTTCTGTATCAGTGTTTGTACTCATTCGACCGGTTGTGTTATTAATCACTTATAGACTTTTAAACAATTTACAGTTGTATTTGAAAGTCACTTAATGAATTTGTTTTCTGATGCTGAAACAGACATAACACAGTGCATTTATAGCAGGCTCCAAATATATTAGGATCGTTTGTAAATTAAATTCTTAGTCAGTAAGACTATTTTACAAAAGAAAAATGTAACAGCAGCAACAATGGATCAGGGCACAGCATGAAACATTCATGTATAAACCCTTCATCTTCCAATTTCACCGATGAAATACTTCATTAAATTGATCAGCATTCATCTTTTTCTTTCATCTTCTTTCCTATAAAACCTTAGTTTAACATGCAGACTTAAGGCAAGTTACTCATAACATTCCACAATACAATTCATCAGTAAAACTCCACAGTTCATGTTGGCCTAACACTTTTTGGAGCCTACTTCACATTCAGAGGAAAACATCTTCCATTAAGGTAATCAACTTCAACAAAAGTCATTACAAAATTCCTACATGGGTTATAGTTCTCAACAGTTTAAAAATCGCAGTCGGTTTTAATTAACACGTTTGAGAGCAATATCCCATGTATTTACCATGCATCACACATTGCCTTTCCAACTACCAAAATTTATTTAAAAAAAAAATACCATGGTATCAAACAAGCCAGAAATCCAGCATTTCCAAATTTGGGCTTTTCACTCCAATAACGGGAACATAAGTCAACACACAAACGGTACACCAGTGACACCATGTGACCAAACACTGTGGTTTATTAGCCCTCTCTTACCCATATCCAATCAGGTTTATTATGAACAGGGAGTGAAGCTCAATTGTAGAAATGGTGAATTTCCAATGCAACTCTACAATGCAGCAGCACAATATTATTATTATTTATTTTAATAAAGCAAATCACAATCACTCACTAATTAGTATAAATGTACACTTAATTTCAAGTAGGAATCCCTAATATGTTTGTTTATCAGTACTTTTAATTTTAATATTTGTCAACTATATCTACTATAATCACTAAGAAATCAAACTGAAGCAGAAAAGCATGCTTTTTATTTGGTTGTTTAAATGTTTTTTTCTAATAACCCAGATTATAACCAAATGTATAATCGATCTTGTGCAAACCAGATGGAGAACTCCAAAGGCATCACAGACTTTAAAACTGACCAAAATATGAGCAAACATGTAAAAAATAAAATATAAAATAAATATTTAATAGCATGCTTCAAGATGCGAGAAGCGTACACCATATAATCACAACTATGAAAAGGAAAATAATTCCCATTTACAGTTTTATTCATTTAAACAAAGCTTTTACACTTAGAATTATAATTAAGTATTATAACAAAGCTTTGTCTCTATACCGTACCTCGAAGTACATGAGTATCACAGCAATCCAGGAAAAAATTTTAAAAAGCTGGTTTATTTTGCCAATATCTGCTTAATATACAGTCAATACATACTTAAAAACAGCAGGTTAGGCAGTTTATGCCAGTATCAAAGGCCTTCAGGATAGGTTGCGTATTGGCACGATAAAAAATATGCAGCAACAATTTAAGGTATTACAAATTAAGAAAAGAAAAAAAACAAAAACAAAAGGAAAATACATTTCTTACGGTCTACAAACAGGAAGTTTGCCTAAGGCCTAAAAGTTCTACAGCACCAGGTAATAACGAGGACAGGAGTGGTGCTTGGACATTCTATATTTTTAGTAGCACCATTGAAAGCTTGAGTCGACTGTCAGCGGCGGACAGGAGACAGGCCAGGTAAAGCTCTGAGGGAAGTTCAGTGCAATGTTTATAGTTGTATTTGTATTTCTTTTACAATATATAACTGGAGGAGGAGCTTAGTATCTTTAAACAGCACATGGTAAATTAATATGGCTTGGCGCGGCGTATTAAGATGAACGGAGTGCAGTAACACACATGGAATGAGGGGTTTTCTCCCTCGGCAAGGAATGCGTCGTGTGCCGGAGTAGTTGTGGGAACGTGTGACGGTCAGATGCCATGCTGGCTTGCGGATCGAGGCTCCTTATCGGGCGACACAAGAGGGGCCATTAGCTGTCCTGTGAAACAGTTTCTGGCTCTTCCTGCTGCTGCTCCACCTCCTGCTGCTCGAGCTTCTTCACTTCGACAACCTTCATCTTGTCTCGGATGTGTTCTGCAGACGAAGCCATGTCACTGGGGCTCCCAAAGAACTGCTCACTTCTACAAACAATGACAGCAAGTAGGTTAGAAAGGTTTAACTCCTAACACATATCATAAATAGGCATAAATCAGATGGATTCTTAATGGGGCATATAAGAGCGCACACTCAAATGCAGCATGCAAAGTCATACTAACTGGATGTTAGAGGGATTTAGATAATAGTCTATGAACTGCCTATTTGTAGTTTAATAGGAATGTTTACAAATTACTGTAAATTCAAAGACTTCGAGGCAAGTCAATAAACGATGTACCATGCGGAAGACACAAAGCAGCATGTCACATTGGCTTAGAACAATGATCCAATCATGACAGGAATGTTGTTCAATCAGGCAAAGAATCGTCGTCACACGGAAACGAGGCACACTGGGTAGAATGAATGGGGGGGTGAGAATCGAGTTCCCTTTGTGTAATTGAAGTGGCATTTATAACTGTCTGTTGTGACATTACTCTAGAGTACTGTTACTGATAATCTGTGACAGTAATGAGAACACATCTATGGAATTAAATTATATGACATTTATAGACACTTAAAGTAAGAGCGATTCGTAGGATTGAGACATTGCAAAAATGTGTTTTGTTCTACAAGCATGTCTGTATCTCCCATGAACATATTACATGGTTGACGTATAAAGGGTGGGTTAGAAGAAAACATTGTATTTAACTTACAAATACAAATTCCCCTAAAACAACTAATAGTAAACTAACAGAAAAAGATTTACTATAATGTTTAACAATAGCTGTCAAATTGCTAAGCTCTAAAATACAATAATAAAAAAAGTTGAATATTGCATTTTTATTCTTTTTAAACATCCTCAAAAACTAAGATCTCATAGTCGTGATTTTGAAAATGTTTTAAAATTGAATTATGTCCTATAGTGTAGTTCTCTTTTAATCATTACACACCCATGTTTGAGAATTCAGCAAGGCAGACACCTTGACTCTATGTTACTTACTATGGTAGCTTAAAAGAAAAGACACTCGGATAAATAAATTGCTTCACACAGCTCTTACCCATCTGGGAAAACAACAGGCACTGTTAATCTGTCCAGAAGAGATTTCCCAACTGCTTCCACTTCTTCATACGTTTCTAAGTCAATGGAGACTTCAGAGTGTTCCGGGCATTCTTTCAGAATCTAAGATAAAAGATCAGTGCATTAATGGAAACAAAGCGCAACAGAAGAAATATTAATGCCTGGCATTTAACCGCTACAAAGCTCACTTTTGTGTGCAATGCCAGAAACTCCCAAGGATGCTTTCAAGACCATAATGCAATCCAGGGAAATGTTATCTAAATAATGTATGTGTTTTTCTTGTATAGAGATGACAGAGAAGCCTTCTTTCCTCAAGTACTGCAGTCTGAACTGTGTTTCTTTATTCAGCAATTTGGTTAGTACAGATTTATGGTCAGTTTCCTGCATTCAAACCTTTTAAGATCAGAGCTGGGAGGATCGAGGAGATTAATACCACACAGATACACAAGGCATTTGGTTCTAATTTTAAGACATTTAACCAGAACTGAAGACCACTAAAGAGTTTCTACATAAGATTTACTCTCGGTTAATGTTTCTTTTTTTTCTCAAAAAATGAATGAATACAGCATGAATTCACAATTCTAAATAATACTTATTTTCAGTTACCATTAGAAAATTAGAATACAATATTAGTATATAAAAAGCATGAAACAGCAACCCCTGACCAAAAGACACCTTTTGTAATAAATACATACTTTAAAAAAAGTCATTTGAGTAATGCCTTTCTTGATTTCCATAACGCGCATGTTATCTGCTAATGTTTTGAAATAAAACCTCAGAGTGACAGTCCCGATCAATGACACAGGCAGGAAAACAGAAAGGAGGGTTACATAAGACAAATATTCTAATACATCCCACTAGAACATTTAAATAAGGACTCCTACATGGAAAGCAAATGTTTTTAATATATCTGCATATATGCACCAATGTATACTAGACATGTATCCTTGACTCACCTTTTCAGCAGCTGTGTGAAAGGCACTGGCCATTTCCAGCCGGTGTACCCTTTCTTCAGAGGTGACGGTGAACTGTTTCCACACTCGGTTCAGCCGGGGCAGCGTGTCTCCTGAAGACCTGGTGGTACACCTTAGGGACTGGCACAGAACTACGGTGGCCTGGAGCAACTGTC
The DNA here is from genome assembly GCF_036373705.1 of Amia ocellicauda. Taxonomy (NCBI): domain Eukaryota; kingdom Metazoa; phylum Chordata; class Actinopteri; order Amiiformes; family Amiidae; genus Amia; species Amia ocellicauda. The sequence goes on along the minus strand of NC_089865.1, from coordinate 14,531,575 downwards.
GGCCATAGTCATAAGTGCTCTGCAATCAACACGAAACAAAAGCAAGTTGGTAATGCGCTAGCACAGATTACAGGGCATAAAGTGCAAGCACATGTTCCAAATAGCAAACATTATAATATCCGTACACTTCATAATTCAGTAAGTGCTTTCTGTGGGCTTAACACAACAAATGTGTAATAAAACATACCTGTGCAACATCCACAAACTTTCTGTGTTTTTCCAGTAGAATTTTGGATTCTTGGGCATCATCTCCTAGTCTGATATGGGTCTTCAAGAGAGCGTCCAAGAGCTCACCAAGCCATTCGACTGCCTTTATCATGAAAACAAATCCATATACATATATAAATTACACATAAGACAGATCATATTAAATTTACAGTATTGCAATGATAGTATCACCAAATTAATAATACCAGAATAGAAACGATAATAAGCTGAAATTAATGAACAGAAAGATAGATGGAGGTGGTCTTCTCTTACCTGGGCAGCATCTTCCTCACACTTAAACAGTTGTACCATCTGAAGCATTTTTAATCTTCTCACATCTACCATATCTTCACACCTTGACAAAACACACAACATTTAATGACTTTGACATTAATGAAACACTTAACTAATTATGTAGACAGGTTCCTTAAAGATGGATATAAACATCTCACCAAAAGTTTTATTCTCAGAATCCAATTTTTACTCTAAAGAACATGCAAAGTTCAAATTCCAATGGGCTTCATGCACTGATACTTGGTGAGGCATACAATACAACATATGTCCATAGAAAAATAACTGTAAATTAACAAATATATATAATTTTGTATGCAAAATTAATGTGATAAAATTAGACAGAAACTAACCTTTGTTTCCGGAGCTGCATATCCTCCATGACACTTTGGATATGGTCAATATTTTCTTTGTTTTCAATAGTGACATCCTTCCCATATGACCAAGATGTTTGGTTAGAAATTTGTTCAAGAAGAACCTGACCTTTTTCCCTCAAACCTTGTAGAGCACCATCTAGACAGTTTTCAAAATAAACACAAACTATACTTACAACATCGTAATTACAACCGAGTAAATATATATACCGGTCTATTTAGATTGAAAGCAGGATAAACAATTTTTTTTTTTTTGGAAAACCATGAATAATGGCCACACCTGGCTAATTAATGCCTAGTTTAAAATCCAAACTGGTATCCACCCACACATTAAACAGCACAAAGCCAGTAATGGATTTTGGATTTATTTTACTGCATGCTGCTTCCTCTTATCCATCATCAAATACTGTGTTTGTAGTCTGCAACAGGCAGGCTGAATTTAATTTACGCCGTGATATACATTTCTGATACAAATGTACGGTAACTTTCACAGATTTCAAATGGGTTTTAAATAAAATCGTGTTATTTATATCAGTTGGCAAAAAAAAGGACTCTCCCTTACCAACGCTCTTCAGCTTCTCTTCCAGGTGTTTTAAAGTCTGCTGAATTGCAGCTCCGTCAGCGGGGGCCACATCTGCACAAAGCATCCCAAGCAAACCATCTAACTGTTGAGACAACTAAAACATACATTAAAAAATATTATATAGAGAGTTGACAGAATTCCTCTCACAAAATATATATAGAATATGTATTTTATTCACACATCAATTAATAATAACACATGTAAACTCAGCCTACGTCTTGGGCGATGCCATGAAACTCGTGTGCGGACTGCAGGACGTTCTGCCTGAACTCCAGCTGGCTGGCCTGCCGGTAGCACACGTCACTCAGCTGCTGCTGCAGGGCCTTCAGCTCCACCAGGTCCTCCTCATCGCCTGCGTTCAGCAGGGCGCCGATCTGCTGGTTCAGTTCCACATACACCGCAAACCATTCCTGCCAATCAGTGATGCCATTCATATTAAACACTATTCTGATGTTGAAATGAAAGACATATTATTATTTATTTATTATCATACACCCTTATCAAGGGCAACATTAAAACAATTAGACAATATGGTTGAAAACTATGTGAAAAGGCATTTTCACTGATGGATGTATTTATTTTTATATAAAAGACATATACTGCTTTCTGTAATGCTATGATCCATTCATAATTTACTAATAACTTTAATCACTTTCATCACCTATTTAATATTCAACAAACAGATAATTACTGCCACCTGTTGGCTTCATACAGGTACAGCAAAGCTTCATTATTTGTAAAAAGTAAACCATCTCCATCACATTTTAACTGAACCTATTTCAGTTTAGAAGCAGGGAAATTCACTGCTTTGTTTGTCAGTTATTCCAATGACTTCATAATTTATAAAATTTTTATAACCCAATCAGAAGTGGCAAGTGGACTGAAAGCAATGGAAGAAAGTCACTACTAGTACATTTAAGGACTGTAATGAACAACACATGCACCATGTCTTAAAAGATAAAGAACATGCTTTGCCTATCCTTTATCCTTCCTAATCTACATTTTCCTATTTTCTCTAGAATGTCTTCACACCCTTTCCCATGACTAAATGACCAGGAGAATAGCAAAGGGTATCTGAAATTAATCCTTGCCAGGAAACTTCGCAGCAATGTCTGGGATCAAGCAAATGTATAATTAGACACTGCCCTACTCTACACTGAATATGAGCATAGAAATAAATGTGCATGTGGCTTAAGTCTATCAAAGGGTCCTCGGCACCCATTTTAGAATAATAACCAAAAACCAAACATATTTTTCCAGGGAGAAAACTGCAGTGCGGAGCATTGACTCACACTGTGCTGACTCTCGATCTCCTCGTGTTTCTGCTGTAAGGCCTGGGAGGCTCTAATGGAGTCTCCAATACCCCACTGAGTTCTCAGTTGTTCTGTGCCAGGGCCCTCCAGCCAATTTACAACCTGTATGGATGTGAAATTGAACAGAACATTAATTAATTACACTTCATCAGTGCCTTGAATTCCACAAGTTAATGTACCTCACAGGTATGTTTTGGTCCCTTTATTGAAGGAAATTAAGGCTTCAAAGAATGACTAAGTCTGCCAATTAAAATAATTCTACAATGCAAAATCCTTTCCAAAACTCGAACATATTCCAAAGGGTTTCAAAATAAAAGACATTACCCAGGTCTAACCTAGTCAAAAACTCATTTCTCATGCATCACAGTGTATGTATTCCAAGGACAGTGATTTTCATTAACCTTAGGTCGTGTCACCATGGGACCTGACGGCTTACAAAAGACCCAACACATTCAGGTTTGTCATGTTGTGTTTATGTCAATGACCGAATTAATGAAATCTCAATTCAGGTGAAGCGGGAAAATTCACTTATCCACTGCTGCAGATAAGAAGATTTAAAAAAAAGATTAAATTCCCCAACAAAAACAAAGCCTTATTAGATTGCGTGATTCAGGTGCATTCCTTGACATTGAAACTTAGGGTAGTGAAATATATATGAAATATATATCTTATAACATCTATTTGCTTGCAAAGGCAATCCTTGTCCTAGTACTTGTACATAAAAAAAGCTTGGAGCTACTGAATCAATGTAGAAAAACTGCTCACCCTCGTCATTTTTCATGAGATCTAATATGTAGGGCAGTCTCGTTTGGCATAATATATTCCACACTCTACTTTACTTTGAAGAAATAAATGGGAAAAGGCGACATCGTCATAACCCTAGCAAAGGACATAATTTACTTCATTTAATTCTTGACATCGTTACCTGGATATAAATAAATGTATCATCATTATCATCAGTGCCATCACCTCCAAGCCCACTCAATCCAATGTTGGCTTAAGCTTTTACCATCCTTTTGGGGAATTGGCCATGACTCATGTAGGATACTGTAGCAGACAGACCATGAATCCCACGGTGTTGAGGTTATCAGCCCCAAACCACCTGACTCACTGAGCCATATATCCAGGTAAAGATTTAAATATATTTTTTAAATTAATATATAACATCATACAATTATCGGAAGACATTTTAATTTGTTTAAAAGGTTATATTAAAAGATGAAAACACTGCCCTTCATAGCTAATTATGATGTAGATTATTTGAAGGAAATAACTATGCACTGTCTAAAGGATTTGTGGAATAAAACAACAACAAAACATCTTTCCAATACAGGTCTCTCTAAACCATCAATAACTGAACAAATTGAAAGTTCAGTAATTTGAACAAATGAAGCCTATTCACTTAATCAGTTAAATAATTCATGTTTGGATGAAACATGAAACCAAAAGCACTGTGGCTCTCCAAGACCAGGGTTGTCCAGCCTTTTTGTAAAGCTGAAGACGATGCCCAAAGAGAAAACGACACATGGCGCGACTGAGGGAGGTTGTCTGGAGTCAGAGCTTATTTTCGTCTGCTTACAATTTGTATAGGAGAGAAGGCGCAAAAGCTCTTGTAGGTGTTGGACCCCTTTAGCAAAAATGTGATCGATTCCTCAACAAAGTTTGTGAAATGAATAGTGACTAAGCCAGAAGGATTTGCTTCAATGAGCAAAAGATGTTGTTGTCACCAAGCTTTTCCAAGACAACCTGCGCAAGAATTACATGGACTAGGTGCACGCTGACAATCGTGCACTTCCACCATCTGGAGAAATCTAATAAATTCTCAGAGATCTTACTGGGTGAATGGGCACTGCCGGCTATGGATGGGATCTCATCCAAGAACATCCTTGAGGCCTTTAAGAAGCACTACATGTCAAATTAATTAGACAGGACCGATGATGACATTCTATGGTAAAACAACACAGAAGACTAAAAAGACTCAGGCTGCAGTGAGGGGGAGAATGAGAGTAGTGATTCAGTTGACATTTGGGAATAAGGATATTTTTCCTCATATGGGGGAGAGAGTGACACTTATCCAGGGCAACTTGCATGGTTTAACAAAAACTAACATTTACACAATACTTGAATGCTATACAAATAATCTACACATTATAGTGAATATAAAAAAGTATAAGATTACAATGTTCCAAGAGATGCGTCTTGAGGAAGCATCGAATGATGATAAGACACAGCGTAATGCTCTAATGCTCAGGGCCTCGGGAGCTCACCACTGTGGAATACAAATATAGTATATATCAGTGGCTGATATACTATATAATTAATCAAGACAACTAAAGAGAACATGTTTAATGAGTCTTCGCTTCACTATATTTAGAATACTTTTTTTTTTTTTTTAACTATTCTCGCTCACATTGCATAAATGAAAATGTTGATAATACCACAAGAAACAAATCGGGTACATTTATAATAAATGGCTACATAAATTCAAAACATTGTAATTTAAAATGTAGGAAACGCAACTTCAAAAAACATTTCCCAGCTCTGCAATCTTCTCAATTCTACCAAGAAGGGAAGCAGTTTCCGTCACTCTTTAACCTTTCTCTGGAGGCCACAGGGCGGCAGTGCAAAACAGTGTAAACATGCCAGGGCTACGACCAGGGATTGTGATAAATTAAACCTGATAACCTAAGACAAAAGGTGACTTTAAAAGCACTCATGATGACAGCTTGCCATAAAAGAACAGTTTTATTTCTACTATAGTTTAACCTCCATTAAGAAAACAAAACTAACCAAAACGGGACAATAAAAACTGCAGAATACATGAGTGTACTTAAATGGATTATATAAAAAGCATGCCATATATCAAGACCTAATATTCAATTTAAACTCTCGCAGGCCAGTTTATATTAGGAGAAAGCCTGCTTTTCGATCACAGCTACATAAGCTTCAGCATTCAAGGTGATTTACAGCTTTAAAAATGACAAAAATAAAATAAAACAAAGAAACAAAACATCCAGGAAAAGCATTGATAGGATTATATTGAAATAATTTCAGTGTTTTTCGTTGTTTGTTTATTTTTGCAGGATAATTATTATGCCAAAGGTACAAGTCAAGGTAAAATAAAGCCCAAAAATCGTTAATAAAATGAATGTTTGTATTCCTCACAAACAAAATAATGAAAGACCGGGGGGGGACTCACGGTGCCATAGCGTGTATTCACCTAGAAACTCTTACATCAGTGGTGGAAACAGCTGATTTCCAATGAAGACGCATATTTCTAGCAGGTGCACATATGGAAAATGGTGCATCCACACCCATTACAATTACAGAGCTCCACCGAAATAGATCTGTGATTGACAAGCACCAGAAACCGTGTTTAGTTTGTATAATCTCAGTTGATATGTGATTTTTCGCTGGTGATATGTGGTTGTGAAGCAAGGATATGTTTGAGTCCAAATCTGCCTTATTCATGGATTTCATGGAGATTTTGAGCTACGTTTTTCGACTTCGAAATGACTCAGAATCACACATTTCAGGTCTCCAATTTTCAAAATCTTCTGAGGGAGGACCCCAGATCCCCCGCCGTGAATTACACAATCCTCTTTGGCCTGATTTTGCAACAATCATTTTGAACAGTGTACAATGATAAATAGAAGTGGTAAAGACTTGAATCTAATAAGACACAAAATGCTTGAGAAGTTATGTTTATCTAGATGCCTAAAATAATCTTTAACAAATTACAACAATTAAAAGTGGGCTGAAAGTGCTTTAATACTGATATTTAAACGTTTTATTTTTGTACTTTGTCAAATGAATGTACTAAGCAACAGCATATATTACTAATTCACAGAATTGTGTGTGTGTGTTGGAAAGGGGCATTTGGAGGTGTGATTTTTTCCCCACCCTCTGGAATCTGGACCTTGACTATACCTTGACCAAGAAATTTGGACCCTGACAAAAAATAATTGACTACCCCTGTTTTAAACCATTAATAACATCCCATTAAATCATATTATATAGACCTCTAAGTCACTATTCACAGTATATAATAGTTGTTATTAATAAATGTCTTCAATATGTTTCTGGGGATTTAACAGTTAACATTAAATTATTTTCATAACTCAGTTAAACTATAGAACAGCTTGTTTCTTTGATTTTTTGTTTTTACTGAAAAAGATTTCAAGCATGAGATTATTGAATAAATTAATAAACATACAAGCTAAAACACAAAAACTTTTCCAACTGAATGGATTGTACTGATTGAAGGCAATACAGTGTCAGATTAGGGAATGCCAACAAACAATTTAAATGCTGGCATGAAATGTGTTCATGAGTATCCATTTTTCATTCAATTTACTTCTGTAATTGATACCAAACAGTTCCATCAGTGATCTTCTCCATACCTGCATGACCTTCTGCTGAATCTCTTCCAGCTGGGTACGTTTACTCCGCTGTCTGCAAACCTCCTGGTATTTCGTGTACTGCTCTCTCAGGGAGTCCAGGAGCTTCATCACCTGTGGCTGAGCCAGCAGCTCGTCATCCATGGGGGACCAGGACACACCCCCTTCCGAGCCATTGAACCGGCGCTGCTGCAACTCCGAGAGGAGCTCATGGCCTTCGAGAGACACGACAACGCAAGGTCATAATGGAGACAAACGATGTGAAACACACAGACAAACCAACAATACAATATCAAATGTCTGGCTAAATAGATGAAAGAATGGGTTGTTGATATAATTGATCTAATATGAAGATTACAAAAACAGAATGGTTGGGTTTTTACAAATAGAGAAAGACTGTTTCCTGTACAATTTTCACAGCATGTTTTTCATTTTCGAGCACATCCGTTTTCCATAATAAATCAGTGAATTATGGGTGTCATTTATATATTTAGGAGAGAGAAAGAGCTGCACTGTTCATTGAAAAAAACTATCTGTAGGTTTTGTTATTTAATGAATGCTACCATAACAACACTAGGGTAAAATGTAGGTATTTCAATACCTAACGTTATACACAATTATTATAATTAACAAACATGTAAATAAGGCCCACGTATGAATAAATAATTAAATAGGATGTTTCAAGTATTTTATAAAGTCTAATGACCATAATCATAAATTGTTAAATGTACATATATGAACTTACCCGTCTGTAGAACAGTTTCAGGGTCAAATGACGGTAGAAAATTAAAATCTGGGGGTCTAATGGACAGAGCAAGTGTCATTATAAAAGTCTCTGGAATACAATTAGTATTAAACAGAATATAAAATAAGAAAATATGACAAATGTGTTCACAGACAGCTTGTCAACCTTTGCCAAAGCACAAATGCTTTCATTCACACAAGTCATTACATTTAGAAGGATCTGTTTTAGTTATTACAGTCCTCAGACTGAAAAGTTACAACTTGGGTGAAAATGTGCAGCCTGTCAATGTCCATCTGATATCTGCTGGGTTTAAATTGGGGCTCTGGGCTGCACACAAAAAGCATGATTATAGGTCTTCCTGTTATAGGAAGGATATAATCATGGTGATAGATGCAAGGGTATTCAACTGCCTGCATAATTCTCTGAAAGCCGTCAGTGTGGTACTGTTCAAAATGTCAAATTATAAAACTGAAAGAACGTATGTAGCAGTTGTTTTTTTCTTTCACAAATTATATGATTAAAAAATACATCAATTATTTTGTGGAAATCAGAATAAATACTAAAATACACACACTGCAATAAAGGTTAACATTCTGATATTTAAATCACACTTCTGTCATAAAACAAAAAGATTCATCACATTTCCTGATCACATTGTAGACATTGAATTATTTGAATGCAAAGAGTAGTGATCACAGTACCTGTCTTTGTCCTGTTGGTTTCCTCTCTCATTCCCATTGATTACAGCAAGCTCATCCAGCAGAGACGTGGACTCTTTGGTAAATTTTTCAAAGACCTAATTCAGAACATAGACAATACCTTTAAAATGCATAACCACTTAAGCAGATTTAAATTGAAATAAACAAGACACTTTAAGTCAGGGGTTGCCAACTGGCGGACCACGATCCATATTTGAACCCAAAAAACATTTTTAAAGTTAACTGATGAACCAAGTTAACCCTGCTTGCAAGGAAAATACTATTAAAGACAGCATCTCTAAACAATACATAAATATCCCAAATAATATGTTTTGTCTACAAGGGATTTTCAAATGTTACACAAGAACATCACTGCTCATCTGACTTTATATTCTAGTGGAAGACAACATACCAATCTTTTGTTCAACCAGTCCATGTGGTCGTACACAAGGCTGCCTCCAAACTCGTCTGTCAGCTGGCACGGCTCAATGTACCGAGTCAGCTTATTGGCAGACACTAGAATAACCTACAAGGGGAGCAGAAAATATGAAATCTTCAGGTTTGTGTTTATTAATATAAAACTATAACAAATATATTCAGTGGGGCCTTTGAATCCTTTAAAAATAATAATAAGGAATAAATGACACTATATGTAGGGGGAAGAGTATCAACTTGGACTCTTCATGTAAAATATTACATCAACAAGGTGCAGTATGTATACTAAGGGAGGCCAAAGATATCGATTGTGTGCCTGACCATCTAAATGACACATGCCTGTATTATTTTTAACTCGGTATTCCCTGAAATATGAATCCTAACTGGAAGCACATGCTGGTGCATAGCTAGCAGTGTTTGAACTTCCTCCCAGCTAGATTACACATTTTAATCCTGGATTCCACTGAAATAAGAAGTGTTTCATTAATAAATTGTTACTTAATAATACATACTGACAATATAATTCTGATTAAGTTCAAATCGTCTTGAAAATGCCTTTGATAAACAGGTGAAGAGGAAAAAAGTGAAGATGTTATTTAGTTGTTAGGTAAATGTTTCTATTTGTTTCAAAAACTTTTCAGAATACAATGTGAATAAACTAACATCACTAATTGCATAGTTCCCCATAAAATATTTTTGGATTGCTAGTCCATCTTGAAACTCAATATGTGACATGATAAAACAAATACATCCTAAGAGAAGTGGCAACTATTTGTTAATGTTAAATTATACTGTTCATTGTGTGGTCTGTGGAAATCTTCCCCCAGATTCAGGTGGTCAAAAACATTAAGAATCACTACAATTCTGATATAAATAGATGGCCTTTGTTTTGAAAAATATGTTTTAAACTGTGACAAGCTGCAACAGATAAAAATATGTAATTTGTACCTAGAAGAACAGAAGGTTCGTAATTTAACATGTGGTGCTTTATTGCTTTCATACATCATCATGACAAAGAAAATGACAAGTTGTGCTTAAATTGCATTGTAAGTACAACTCATATGCATAAGCAATCTCCCCAAAATTACTTTATAACCTCAATCTAACATTTAGGAGAACAAACAAGTTACAGTACACAACCTGCATGAATTATGAAACAAGCACTCATAGTTAATTTAAATACATAAATACACATTTTAATTTATTTATTTACACCCCAGTTTACAATTATCTATGTCAGTTGAAGTGTTTTTTCTACATAGTGCGGTTATATGCAATATTTTAATTCTGATATTATTTCCTAAACCTGTCATTTCCACATTGGAAATTGTGATATAAAATACAGAGCAGCAGTCAGCAGATGTCCCTACAGATGCTAGATGCTAAATCAACACAAGGGAAAACAGAAGTTGGCTGTTGTACAAACAAATGCAGTAAAATCTCCTAGAGTCAAAGAGGAGGGGAAGCAAAAACATATTTTAATCAACTGTTTAGAGACTGTAATTCATTACGTCTTTGAATGACTAGTTAGTATTTCCTTAAGGCAATTAAAAATATTATTTTGAATCATCATATTATTGAATGCAAGTGTTCACATATAATTACAATCCAAAAGCACTTCCTTCTTAGCGCACTATGAAGAGACGCAAGGCCAGAAAGATTAACTGGTTTTAGATATTACCTTCATCTCTGAAGATTCAAAGCCTATTACTATGAATTGGAAGCTTATCTCCACACACAGGTGGCTGACTTGCACAATGTAGCACATTAGCTACAGTTTTTTTTTTAATTATTATTATTTATCCCATTAGCACAGTGGGAAAATCTGACCAATTTCAAAATAAATGGAGAAAAACAGGGTGGTTTCTAAATGTCCACAATTACACAACAGGGGAAATAAAATAGAATAAAATACTCTTCTAAAATATTTCCTTGAAATAATAACACACATACCAGTTGTTGATGTACTTAAAAATGATAAAGTGAGTAATCTGACATTCTCTATCAAATATATTGGGTCATCTGCAAACTCCTTGTGCAAAGGATAACATGCTTGTGAAATGGTGATTCTTTGATGAACCTTGACTATTATCATACTAATGACAAATGTAAGAAACTGAGCCACAAATATGTCTGGTTGCAGTAATCTGGTCAGTTGCCAAGTCACTTCACACAAGCACAAGGCTAGCTCTAGGAGGCTAAACTCCATACATGTTATATGCCAAGGAGATCAACCTTATATAATTTCACAGCTTTGTGAGCTGTCAAAACACATTTAACATTCCCTTGGTCTCCACAGGGAGGCTCGTTGTGATGTATTATTTACATCATTAAGTGATACAAACAAAAATGAATAAATATGCAAATACACATTTTTGCATTATTAACATTTCTCCACACGAAAGCCAGTGATAAACATGAACAATCCTGCATCAATCTGTAACTGCCGTTTCCTGTGCAGACAACAGCTGACGGTTTCCAAACAGCTGGCCAGTTATGAAAAAAAGATTTGTTTTTCTCATTCCACTTGAATGAATCTCTAACTAAATAAAAAAAAGTATGCAGTAGCTAGAGGCTTCTTGTCATGTTTATCCCAAGAACATGAAGCATCACTAATCTTAAAACAAAACAAAAAAAAAAGATTTATTTATATTTTTAATGTCGATATACAATAATGGCTGCTTTGTGTGGACACATATTGGAGGCATTTCAATTCCCTGACTGATAAAGTGTACACTTCAAAATATACATTTTCCAACAATAATATATTCCCTAAATTAACAGAAGTTAGACTTCTTTTTAGGGTAGACGTGAGATGTTTTTCATGCTGTTTTTGGTGGAATTGAAAACTAAAGTTCAGGAAGAGGACAACCACCAGTTTAGCATCACTCTTGCTCCAAGCACAACCCTTCAGATACTCCCTCACGTATACACACAGTCATAAATTCAACGTAACAAGCTGCCTTTCCCCAGCGTCAGTAGCTTTGCTTCACATAGCACATTAACCACCCCTGTTTGCAATGCAACACTAAGAAAAAGCATCCCTCCGCCATGGGAGCAGCTCCGATGACCTCGTCCTATTGGCCAGGCTGTTGTTCCCTCACCCAAGCGGGCCAAATATACTCAATTACTTCAACTACTAATATCTTACACCTACTTCTACAGGTGGTCTTCTGAACTCCTGAAAAGCTATTTATGCTCTTACAATACTTCAACATGGCTGAAAGAAAAGTAATGATACAGCATTAATATACTGGTTTGCAAGAACCACCATTACAAAAAATATATATTTTAAAGAAAAAGCATCATGTTCCTGAAATAATTCAGAAATGTTTCACATATATTTTCACTTACATGAATAAGCAGATCAAAATGTAAAATATTTAATTATACCTAGTGTTACTCTAGCTAAGTAATGATCTATCAAATGCAACCATGTTCTTTCACCTATGGAGAAACCAATTACTTCTGAAGGGACTGTACTAATTAGTGATAGCAAGCCTATCTGTACGCCCACTACTAATAGTGTTAGAGCAGTGTTGTAGGGGAATGGAAACACATTACTTTTGGTATGCCACAGCAGCCTGGCAGGTGTGTAAAATTTAATTAGATAACCAAACTGTTAAAAAAAAAAAAAGAGAGCGAGAGATGAGAAATGTAACAAATCTTCCAGTAATCTTCCATACTTTTAAAACGTAATTTAAATTAAATATGCACTGTAGAAGCCCATGTTGAACAGTCAGTCATATTTTAGAATCAATTCAGATGTTTTAAAAACACTTATTTCTAGATATTCTAGGAAACGCATGGGCACTAGTCTGTAAGGAAAACTATTGAAAACATAATACAAAGCTCCATTTGTGTAAGGTCTAGAGTGTCAAAGAATGCACAGCTTTGTCACAGTATTGCTAAAGCAGGAGCTTCCAGGTCCAAATAATATGGACATCTCTACGAATGCCAATGTCTTTGAGACACCAGTTGGTCACCCAAGGATTGTTCAATAACGGTTCAATTGCCAGACACCTGCTTTATTATTCCTGTAGAGCACTCGGGAGCAGAACTGCAGCTGCCAGAAGCGTTGTTACATCTTCATTAGCAGTCGGAGATGGGGAATACCCCCTTGTCTTGCAATCCAATACATATGAATTAGTGCTTAAGGAATCATTTCACTTATCAGGTTACCAATCTTAGAATTATGTACTTGTCAGCTTGTCAAGGTAGGTGCCAGAAAAAGCAATAGCTGTTGCAGTCCTCCTTATGACCATTTTTTCACCACAGAAAAATAACCTTACTGTCCCCTCCGCACCAGTAAACGTCAACATTCATAACATGTCTTACTGCAACAAGTGTTCAGAAAGAGAAGACATGCACCCTCTATAACCCTCTGGTGGACAAACACTACATTACAGTCTGTTTACCGTCATCTCTCATATGCTTTTGGAAATGCTGTCACAAAGTTGCATCGTTTCTGAATCACCGAGTAATGTATAACAGTACAAACAACATAAATCCCATTCACTGGCACAAAGTCAATTCTGTCCTAATCCAGACTAAATTGACCCCCATTTCAGAACAAACCAGACCATCTGGTTATCAGAAAAAAAAAAAAAGATTGCAGAGGAGGCTTGAGGGCATGCCTGGCCCAGATCATCAGTGAAGTGGTTGGAGCAGAAACAAACCCATGAATTGCCTGCATTGCTGGGGAAATAAGTGTCAAGGTCACTGTGATCTATTAACAACCTCAACGCACTAGAGTGTCTGTGATCAGACACGAGTGAAAGCTTTTTTTAAGAAAGAAATTAGTTTAAACATTTCACACTGCATTGGTGTCAACATTAGTGTAGAAGCAAAACGCAAAAAGACTATTGGTATATGCACATAGGATCTGAAGTTTAATTTATTCACAAAGTAATTAAAATATTCCTCCCTGCAATTAATTACTTCAGATGAGTCTCTGGTGTAATTGCTTGAGTGAAGCATACCACAGTACAAATCTTAATATCAATAGGTTGGTTTCTGACATTGAGAATCCCCAAATCAATCAGTATTCCAAGTTATTTATGTCTATCCCGTAACAAAAAAATATAAAAACATTAGGATGTAGCTGTTATTTCCATCCTGGACATTCACCCATACAAGAGAATAAGAAGAGATCTTGAATGATTTATCAAGAAGGGAAATCAAAATCTGGTTTATGCATATTTCACAACAATATTAATAAATGTCTCCGAACTAAGCACAGCCTATTTTAAATATATACGCAAATGACTTTTAGGAAATAGTATAATCTCGACTAGCTGTTCTGTATATTCTTTACAAGAAAATGGCAGAAAGGCTTTTTTTTTTTAATCAATGAAGATCACCCGAGAATATTTTCGTGGTTTTCAAATGGTTATTACTTATTGAGAGAATTGTTGTGTAACAGAATCACACTGCTGTACTGAAACATTTTCTTTTTCAAAACACTAAATACATTTTGAAATTGATTTCAGAGTACATATATCAGTGTACACTTTTAATATATTTAAACACTATACCACCGGGCAAAAAACAAACATTTCCAGAACATGTTGTCCACAAGTCTCTCGAAAGTAATCTCGCAAACAAATGCACTGAAACTTCCAAATCAGTAATCCGTCGAGGATAAGATTCAGCTGAACCTAACTCGGCCAGTCAGGACTGTGCACTTGGCCGTCATGAGTTTCAAAGGCGAAGAGAACAAACCCCAATTATTATATTTTTCTGCCTTGCTTTAGTGCACAGAGAAACTAATGTAGTGCTCCCTACAGGCCAAGACTGACCACTCAGCACAGTCCAGATGAAACCACAGCCATCCCCACGCTGCATGACTCACACTGCATCCTTCACCGAGAGGCCACTGGAGATTCACTGCAACTACTTCTTACAATAAATTAACGCACAAGATATATCATCCATGGCACATCAATCTTTGAGGCATGACAAAGATGCGTTTCTGCACTCATTATGACTGGTACCGTGTGCATAACTTACATATTACCATGAGTCATCAGAAACCAGTTAAAACTGCTTTTATACATTGCTATTTATAAGACATCGGAGACTGAGCTTCTTTCAGCGATGCTTGTCAAGTTGCCTTCGTCATATTAGCAACTGAATTTCCCTTGATGTTTTTTTACATTAACGATCAAAGACTATTAAGAATTGGCTTTTTAATTTCCTCACTAAGAATAATCAATATTACGATTAAAGCTTCTGGAAAACCTGAGAGAATGCAAGTGCAGATTATATTCCATTGTATTGTAATCTATTCTAATGTATACATATTCATGCAGAACCACGCTTCCTGTTAAGACTTCTTCATTACCCAGAGCATAACAAAGTTAATTAGAAAAGGATTGATATTAATTAGAAAAGTCAAATCCTGACAGGAGGGAGTCAACAGTTTATAGTGACTGTGGATTGTATCTTATGTATGTAGGTTTCAATTTCACTATTCATTGGCCATTCAGTCAATATGAAATATGTTACTACTACTACCTACTGCTAGTAATAAGAAGAAGAAGAACTTTTTTTTTTTTAAACTTACCTCGAAGCCCAATCTGTCCTTTTCTTTCCAGAAACAGAAGTGAGTGAATTTCTTGTCCCAGAATTCGTCGGGCTTGACCACACAAACCAAAGACACCTCGGCTGGAATTACATTCTACAGAAATAAACGCATCAATACAGTGTCAGTTGCTGAGAAATCACATTATGTATGTCACCAATATATTTTATACATCTGTTTAGATGTGGAGACAGTGTACTGTGCAAGGTTTAATCATAATTAATTAAAAAAACAAATTTGTTGAGGGGGTGCATAATACATTTATTCTGGTGGTTTTATCTTACTCTAACACACTTTATTTCAATAGCTGAAGCCAGGAAACTGCTAGAAAATAAACTAGTCAAGTTTGGCACATATAAAATAAACCACTCCAGCACACCTGCCAATTGTATGTTTTAAATATGTCAGTTGAGAGCAGCTTTCTCTTCTCAGAGGCTTCAGGTTTCACAAAGTGGAAAGTTGGTATTGCCGGGTGGGTTGAGATTTTGATTTAATCCAGGCATTAGTCTGGATATCCAGAAGGAATCCTGAAAGTATTTCCATGTGAAGGGTTTTGGCGATCTTGGAAAAGCAAGATCAGATGTAGACGTATTCAATCTGACTTGCTAGTACTGTTAAATTATACAATATATTGACTTTATGTATCCATGTAAAATATGTGCATTCCCAGCTGTGCAATGTGCTGTTCCTGCAGTTGTGACATTTTTAAAAGCAAAAATAAAAGAGATGTAATAGGTGCTGTATGTTCTTACAATATTAAAGGGGGGGGGGGGACAGTATAACATGTTTTTGTAATGAGAACCAGGAGTAAACTGTGAAATCACTAAACCCTTAAATCTAGTTCAGAAATAAAAAATAAAATAAAAAAGTCCCCAAGCCACACCCAGTGTTTAAGCAGAGAGATTTCGCTTTATTATTCAATCCTTTTCAGAAGCTTGGGGAAAGTGAAAAAAATATCTGCCAAGTACATTTACACAACACATTCAATTTATACTGACAAAATCAGGTCATCGCAGAGCTGGCTTTCGTGATACAGAAAAAAAAAAAAAAAAATGCCAATACCTTTGGCATAATTGCATTAATCTAGTCTCCAGTGTGCAGGATAATTAAGTATGCCAAAAGGGACTGTGAAGGAAGCTGGTGAAAAAAGCTTGAGAAATCAACAAAATCTGCAATCTACTGCAATTCAATTACGGAACTCAAACAAAGTTAATCATATTTACTGGCTTTTAAAGTCACTCTTTTGTTGCTTGAATTAAATGTGTTTTATTTAAAATATAGAATGGCATAAAACACTACAAAAGATACTTTACTAGCTGATTTTTAGCTGTATTGAGAGGAGGAAAAAAACTCCTGGATGAATTAAGTGAAAGGTACACATGTCAATTCATATATACTCAGTATGGTTTCATGCTAAGAACCCTGTGGTGGTGGTTGTGGTTGTTGTTGTTACCTTTATATTTCAGACTGCCGATAGATGTACATAATGGTAGCTGTGCCAGGGTGACACCCAATTAGGAACACAGATGGTTAGATCAGTAATCATGCTTTATACCTGAATTTCTATACAAATGTGTGTTAAGTATGAACAATAAGATGGGAGGGGCTGAATAAATATTAGGATAAGATATGAGATAAGAAGCTGGAACTCCACTGAGTTGCAGACATGATTCTGCACAGCATACATGTGTGTTTCATAACCCAGTTGACCTGATCATTTAGGAGGAAACTACTTTATATTAAGCATACCATAACCACAAATGGCCAGAAATGTGCATGAATACACATTTATTTTAATTTTTTTTCAACATGGAAAGATTCACAATTATGCTGTCAGTCTTCAAATAATATGGTGTTTATCATTTATTTAGTTATAAATTGCTAATGTTTAGGTGTATATTACATTTTTTGAATGTGCTTTGTATAATGATAATTTATTATTTGAATATTCATGAGATTTATGATGAACTAATTATCATGATGGCAACTCCATCTGCCGAGGAAGTGAATGTGAGTAAAGTGTTCACAGGGGAATGCTTAACCAGGAGATGAGAAGCCCTCCTATCATCACCACATGACCAAACACAATGGGGATAAATAACTGCCTTTACCTGCAACATTAACACCACTGTCTTGACTATATTCCACTGAGATTTTCTTCCATCGACGATCACAGTAAATCCTCTAGCTTTGCACTTGTCACTGGAAAACGACAAAAAGTAGGACTGAATCACAATGTAGAATAGTCACCTGTTATCCTAAACAATTAAAAATAATAGCCTAATTATAATTAAATCATGATTTGGTTAGTATGATTTCAAATACACAGTAAACCTAATCTGATGATGATGCAAGATGATATACTTACTGATTTCTTAGCCAAATCTGTAACTTATAAGGTTGAGATATAGAGCAACTGTGAACTATTATACTTCAAAAAACATATTTATAGTGCACATTCCCAAGCTTTTAGAAATAATACATCACTCTGAGATGGCCGTGTTCCTACACATGAGAAATCTCCCTGAAAACAAGTCTGTTTTCCAAAAGCAGATAATGTTGGCAGATATAAGCAAAATAGTGCACGATGCATTACACTTAAAAACAACTTTAATAACAGACCCACTTCATCAGTATAATTGGCAAAGCAAAATATGTTTTTATAGATGGCATGACCTTCTGTGAAGTCAACTGCATCAAATGATTCCATAGCACTCAGATCTGTGAGTCAGTCAAGTCATGCAAGGATACCTGAAGCAGCTCTTTTTAAATTAGCAGCGTCATAATTAATCACATTGTCACCGTGCCTTAAGAGAAGATAGCTTTAATAAGCTTTCTGTAATCTGGACAAAGGACACGGACAGCGAAAAAGGAAAAGAAGAAAATAGAGCCTGCACTGACGGGCATGAGTTAGTCACATGTTTTCTTAGCCTGACAACAAACACCCAGAGGAACACTTAATCTAAACGAAACATAACAATTACTGCACCTTACATAGAAACCACTTATCTCCTGCTCAGAAAATACACATATCAATCAGACACATCACAGCTCAAACAATACAATTTCTTAAAGACAAGCAAATGTCAAGTGCTGTCATGTCAAATTTAGCCGTTAACAACACGATTTGCAGAGTTATCAATAAGCAGTTGCCAGATTTGTGATGTACTGTAATAATGACATATTAACCAACTCTAAAAAGGTCAAATGCATTCTGTACTATTTGAAGTACACACCAGCTATCAAGATAAAACTGCGACTTTCCTTCAAAAGCTTTCAATAATAATATCAAAAATACTTTTAAGAAGCTAAATAAATGAATATAGGTAAAACATTTAGCACATGAATGGACATCAACACTGTGTACTGAATATCATACTGTCTTTTGTTGTGATACTTACAAACTAATATATAATCATAGAAATATTACAAAAGATAGGAGCTGATTAGATTGAGATGTAAAGACTGCTTAAACAATACACATTGTATTTCAGAACCTATATTCCTAGCAGCAAAATAAAAGAAGCAGAAAGACATATTGTACATGAATGTGGGAAACTGAGCAGAATTTAAAAAAAAAGATATTTCCCAATGAGTCACCTTGGTATGCTGAGTAAATAGTCTAGCGTGGAGCTGAGCTCATCCATACTGGTCTGCTCTGAACAGAGGGGAATTGTCAGGATCAGGCCGCTCCGTCGGTCTTTGCCTCCTGAAAATAATCATTAAAATGTTACGTTCAGGTTACAAAAGCTACACAGAATCCCTTATGGAAAATCATCTGAAATGCACTTTAAGGGGAAAAAAAACAACCTGTTAATATCAAATTTCAAACAAAGGTTTAACAAGAATTTTCCAAATAATTCAGCCAGAAAAGAAAGAGCATAAACACTTGGGATGGGAGAACAAAAGTGCAGTTTTAAACCAATGAAAAGTTTGCTAGCTTAAGTTTTTGTTAGTCTGCATGAATGAATGAATTGTAAATCAGGAACTTTGATTTCTCATAGTGCTTAAGACAACTTTTACTTCCTCGGTTAAGCTTTACTTGACATGTACAGTTTACAACTTAGATGGATTAGTCAGTTGTTTTAATTAATCTTTGACAGTCGAGAATCAGAACTTATTTCTGTTTCTTAAAGCAGTACTTGTATGTGAAAAGCTTTAACATTAATCACATGAATAATGGAAAAAACAAGCAGCAATAATGGAACACAAAAAACAAACCTCATGGTACAAATAGCTGCACTGTATCTATTCCTGTCACAGGAAAACTTCTCATTAAAATCTCATCTAACATTTTGAGGATGCAGTCAGAATATTTGCATGACCTAATTTGCATAGGTTTCCCATTGAAACAAAAAATAAATATTATACACAATTGTGTTGTTTATTTAATATGAGTTCCACCCATTATTAAAGCAAAAAGGTTAGTTTGTCCTTTGTGGCAATCTGATATCGACCCCTGTGACACTGCTTGTCTCCTGAGATCGTTCTGTGACGCCGTGATATGACCTTCCATTCTGTGCAAGGCAATCTTTTTATTTTATTTTAAAAGCACATTCTGTATGGATGACCGAACTTCATCAATCATCTACCCTGGGGTGTTAACATAGCAGTGATATTCAGCTTCACCTAGCAAACTTCTCAGAAAAGGCACTGAGAATTCAGCTAAATGTTGAATTGAAGTCTCAAGCATTACCAGTTTGTTACTCATATTTTTTATGCATTTTAAAACTTACAGTAGGTTGTTGCAAATAAATACCTTTAAAATAGGTTTTGTAAATATATACACAAACATGTATCCATGTGGATTCACACAGCAGCCAAGGAATCAACCAGACTCCAGATTACTTTTTAAATATAGAGGGTTTATTTATCTAATGTGATTTAGAGTATATACTGTGATGTGGGATAGACAGAAGCTATATTAGTGCAGTAGTTCTTTAACTTCCACAATCAATGTGTAGATCTACAATTCACATTTCATTATGCCAAAGTGGATTTGGAATGAAGAAAGACAAAATGGACAAGGCACATAAACAGGAACATGTGCAGCTGACACTGAAATGAAAATTACCATAAGCAAGCCATGGCAGCATACTATTATTTAGTTTAACCTCTGGCTCCCCCTTCCAAGATTTGTTTTGCAGCGGCTTCTTGACTGAGTTTGGCTACTATACTAGACGCAGCCAAAAAGACAACAATGTCCCAATATTTGTATTTACCAAAACAGTTCATACCTGTTTTTATGAATATTAAACGTAATCAACTAAACAATGTATTTCACTCTCAAACTATATGCCTTAGTCCTAAATATACATTTTCTCTGATGTTTGATTAAACTGTGTCAGAATGAGTATCTTGTTATTATAAATATTCCTGAATAAAAAGGCAAAATATTAGCTGCATGTCCTAAAGTACTACATTTCACTTTGTGTATGTGGGTACATTGGGCATAATGATATTTAAGTAGCATAAACACCCAATACTTCAGAGTTTGCAGTATTTGCAGCGTTTCTTGTGTAGGTTAGAGAGTGCAATATAATTTCCATATTTAAATCACTTGATATGATAAGTAAGCAGTAGAAACAGAAATGCAAAAACATCTATTTAAGTACACAGGAGGAGCATCTTCAACTTGTTTCCATACAGATGGAGTTTAGGGATACAATTATTTTGTGATTACGATTAATGCCTTTCAGAGCCCCCTCTTAACTGACAATATTATGAAATCGTAACAAATACAAAAAAAATGAATTTTAAAATTGCCAGAAGTCCATCTACAAAGTTAAAATAATACATCTTTATCTTTTCTTTCAATACTGTATCTACGATTTAATGAAAAAACAAAAATGGGCCAGAGAAGATATCTTTAAAATGACAACAACTAGACAAAACTGTACTCTCAGAAACTGAAGCAGGAACATGGCCAAATAGTTTACTGGCCTGTTTAAATGGATATACCTACAAAAAAGGAAGAAAAATGTTCTTCTCCAAATGAAAGGAACATTTTGTTGTCTAAGAATTTCTTCTCTCCCATATAAATTAAGTGCCTGCTACTTCTAAGCCCGAGGCAATGTAACAACTTCAATATCAAAGTAAGGACTTAAAAAATACTTAGGTCTGCTTTTAAACCCAAAGGAATTTGTGAAAACTTTCACCCATGAAATCTGAAAAAAGAGAACAAATCAAGCACACCAAGTTTTTTCTGGAGTGTTTGGTAAAAAAACTTTCAGAAGTCATAGTCACTGCATGGCAAAATGTAATAATAGTGTATTGGTTTATTATGTGGCCGGATAGTTGATTATTTTCATTATGTAAATTGCTAGCGCTCATATTTTTGTAAAAAGTGGAGATGTATGGGTGCGTGGTGTCATTATAGACAGTCAGACATTATAAAGAGTAGGTAAATTATTCAAGAAGACTGCACTGAAGTCTGTCTTGTCTCAACTATATTTTGTTAATGGGTAAAACACCAATATTGCATTGATTTAATGTCCTCTGTGCTATAAATTGTAAATCTTAAGGTTTATGTCCATGGATACCACTTGTCCTTGATGTACTGTTCCCAAATAAGGCAAGAAAATCATTAGATGACTAAAGCATCTATCATACCAGCATATTATTTATTCACTAGACTCAAAAATAAGATATTAGCAAGTTGTAAATCTCTTTTCTCCCCATATGCTGAAAAGTGTTGACCCGATGGTACTGTTGTACATCAAAGGAATCCATTTTGCAGTGATTTAGGTCCTTCCATGTTAACACAGTACATCAATAAAACATTACAAATATACGAAACATTAAAATGTGTCACATTGTATTAACGCATCTTACCTGATAAAAAAGCTAGTCTTTTCTTCAGTACTGGCAATATTGCTGAGGCATCCATGCTTGCAAAGTTTTACCAAATCTGAGACCTGAGGGAAAAAAAGGTAAAATAAAAATGCAGTTCTAACTTCTTCACAGAGAAAAAAAAGCTTCACTGTAAAAAAAAACGTATGTACACATACTTAGCTCATGTTATTAAGAAGTAAATTTCCTTTTCCATTTTTAGGCCAACATTAACACACTTCACAAATCCTGACATGGATTGCACATAGTATTAAATTAATTCCTTGGCTGTAATATGTTGTGAGCAAACCACTATTTCAAAAAAAGAGATTACACGGTGTAAATATTTTTAATCTGGACTTTACTAGATTAATTGGTATTTCAGGAGCCAAATCAACAGGAAATGCAAAAAATGAGCTGTAGCCAAGTATCTGTTCAAAAATAAGGTTATATATATTATATATTTACACAATATGCATAGAATTAGTTAAGCCAATATTTGAAGAATTGCAAGAAATTAATATACTGTGAACATTTTCAATATTATAGCCTAAATAAACACTTTTTATTTGTTTTATGTAATTATCAGCTTCGTCCCTGGAGTTATATATGTAAATATTATGGTATAATTAATCATTTAAAGTATAATCAAGAAAATCAAATGCATCTGATCATTACTCTGCAGCTGTGTGGAAACCCACTTTAACTCAAGCGTCTGTCCTGTGAACTAGTATTACCCAAACTTACATCATGTATACATGGTGAAAAAAATGAAGACAGAAATAACAAGGCCAGTACAAAGTTAATAATGTTTGCTTTTTTTTTAAAGCCCATTAACTGGGTTACACCCCTGAAGAACTGGAATGAGGTCAAAATCAACATCTTCGAGAACATAAAAATAAAAATAAAAAGTGGATGAGCTGTTAGTAATTCTATCCTTTGGTAAAGGCTTAATGTTTTCTTCATTTAAAGTGCACTTAAGGACTAGGAAGACTAACTTTTCCTACCTTAAGCACTGATCCAACTGGCCCAATCACTTTACGCCTTCAAGCATTTCCTTCCAACCCCATGTTCTGTAAAGAAAGACAGAGGGGAAAAAGTTAGGCTATGTGCTTCAAATAAACTCCAAAAAGCATTCCAACCAACAGGCAGACCTTAGTGGATGGGGATTTTTTTTTAATAAATCTGTCACACAATAAACAAGGAACTGCAAACAAAATGAGTACGTGTTTTAGAAAAACAGCTTTTATCTAAATTCAATCCTTTGAAAATGTGGGACTAAACTGCTTAGATGGAAAATTCTCATGTAAGCGACTAATAATCACCCATCAGCAATAAAACCAGCACCGCTCAAGCTCATCAACCTTGGCATGGAAATGTAGGTGCGTCAAGCTTAAAAGCTATGAGGGTAACCCATAAAAATGAAATGAGATGAAATGGCAAGACTGGTTATTATAGTTCACTTTGTAATGGCAAATGGGAAGATTTCATAAGTTTCCCATCTTTGGAAATATATGATTTACTGTCAATCGATGACCTTAAGACCCAGTGTAATCATTTTTTTTTTTTCAAAGAACAAGTTATTGCTTTTCAAATTCATAACTTGAACAAATCATGATGTTGGCCCAGACAGAAACCCTGCTTGGGGTTAAAGCTGCCAAGATCCACATCTCCGACAGCTTTGGCTGCAGGGGAGCTTTGGGCATAAAGCTGGAAAGCCAGTCAACTGAATGGCTAAAACTCCAACGGACAACCAAAGGGGCACTGTGGGGAGAATTTGCTGGAGCAGTAACTGAAACAGTGCAACTGAGACACTGGCTCTAATGTCACCCATCAATGGACATTCATCGGCAGAAAAGACAGTGACATGAAGGTTATGGCTCTATAATGAAATATTTAGGCCCAATTCACTAGGCAGTTCTTTGCGCCCAAGGAAGAGGTGGAGAGAAATTGGATATTTAAGTGTTACATTTATGCATGGATTGTCACTGTGTAAAAGCCCTACATTTTCCCTTGGACCTTCTGAAACTGGTTGGTGGTGCAACAATGATTACTCCAGACCCAGTTGTCATTGCAGGCCCACTCAGCAAGCGGCTGTAGATACTCCAAAAGATGGGAAACACACAATCATTTATCGAGGGTAAAGGTGAAAAAAGGCAAGGCAGTCTTCAAACAAGCCTTGTGACCCAATATCAGGACCGAACTCAAGCCTGCCCATGCCAGGCTTTTTCATATGAATGAAAGAGGGCACTGCCAGTCCCTCACCTCACCAGTAAAGTACTTTTGCCAAGGTCAGATTGTCAAAGTCCCAAGCCAGGGAGGCCCATTACTACACATTGAGAGATACTGATGCCCAGTTGGGGATTTAATGGAGCTTACCAATCAAAAGTGGGCGTTTGTGGGTGTTTTCATGCTGTTTTTCTATGAAGATGTGTTATACTTATGAAATGCTGCATTTTAACTGATCTGCATAGGTGACTTGAGGGTATTTGCTCTGTTGAGCTTTTAATGATGGGTTAGGAGTGGGGAGATTAACACCCCCTGGAAAATTGCCCAGTAGCTATTGTTGTGTTCCTGTTAAGCGTGGTTTATTACTTTCTTCATCATTACAGTTATAGTTAATTTATCAGTGCCATTTGTCTCGTCAGAGTCGGCCTCCTACCGTATATATTTATGTATATGAACATGTAAAGCAGATTCTGCTCAGTGATATTAGAGTAGCTGCTCAACCCCCACATTGAGCTGGAAGTAAAACGTCCTCTGTTAAATCCCTGTTTTTTATAATGTGCACAAAATAATGCCTCAGGATAAATAATACTAGGTTGTATTGACTGTTCAAATGTACCTATCATGATGCTTCACTCGGGACACTGCATTTTCATACTCATTGCCCAGCTTAAAAATGCATCCCTTATGCCAATGCCAAGTAGATGTTTCCATAGAAACTACTACCTGTGGAAGAAAATGCCTTCCAGTTCCTATTTCATGTCATATCTTTAAGGATACAATTTCAACCTTTTTCTTGTATTAATGAAAGCTACAGAATAAAAACAAAACAATGCATCACAGCAATTTACACATACTTGCAAAATCCTTGATTAATATAAATCAGGATATGTTTAATGAATCTGATTCTACAAATAATATCATTACGGGGTGATGAAATACCTTCATTCATCAGTTCAGTGGCCTGCTTGTGGAGAGACATGGTGTGTGTGTATATATATATATACACACACACACACACACACACACACACACACATGTATAATGTATGTATGTGAAGGCAATAACAGGCAGGCTCACAATACCTTAACTACCCCCCATCATACCACACTGTTTCTGAACCGTGACATAATCCAGTCATTTCATCGTCCCACGGAAATGTAAGCCATGACACACAGCTGTTGTTGCTGTCGTCGTCACCACTATTTCTCACTAATAGCTTTTTTAAGACGCACGGAGAAACCCCGCATACACCATGAGCTGCCGTTCAGACCGACTACAGAAACGCCACACCAATGCACATTGTCCCCAATGGAAAACGGCTTGCATTCGCATTCAAAACAGGCATTTTCTCGGCCGTCTATTACTGCCATAATCCACGCACAACGCCAACGCTGAGAAAACCCACAGCCTTGAGCAGTGTTAATAATATGCCACCGTGAAAACATCTCTGAAACGGCATTAATAACTGCAGTGTAACTGTTGTGTCCAGAGCTGGAGCCGCACCAGGGCGCAGCCACGAAACAAAAGCCCTGGCTGAGGACCCACCTCCCACCCAGGCCTAGCCACTACCCGCCCGTAAAGGCTTTTAAAAGCATTGTCCTGCGTAAACGACGTGATCTAGCATCAGTAAAAGCACGATATACAAACCCGAGTCGGCCAGGTGTGGAGGAGTATTGTATAAAGACACAGATAGAGGCGATGTCCCTTTCCCGTGTATTTGCACAGCCCTGGAGTAGCAGTCAGTCGCACTGTTGCAGCGTGCAGACACAATGACCCATATTCCTGCAGCTGTATTTCCATTTTTATTGACTATCTGACAGGCAGACTGTGCACAGGGTTGAAGGCAAATTGTATACGTACCTCGGGCGAATGTGTTTTTGTCCTGGTCGATAGGATATAGTGGGTCTCCTTTATGTTTTGTCTGTGCGGATGGCAGCAGTGCGTGTGAAAGCCTTAGAAGAGGGATCCCGTTTTCCTTGTGTTCAGTGCAATTCCGCGGAGCTGTGCTGCGGATTACACATGGCCAGCTCGCTGGACTTTGTTAGTTTCAGGGCTTATGAAAGGCTGTTTTTTTTTTTTTGAAAGGTTGGACTGAAATGTAATCGGCAGAAAATCAAGTGGATTGAAAGTGCAAATGTTTTGTTTTTTTAGGGGGTTGGACCCACACGACCGAAGCCACTCCCAACAAGGACAATAAGGCAGAGTAGTGAGAGCGGGGGGAGGTCAACACTTGGGTTTTGGGGGTATTGAAAGTTTTCCCATCTGTCTGCTTGGGAATGACATTGTTTTGTTTTAATAACACTAGAAGTGACTTTGATTGCTTTGTGGAAACTCTTTGTTTTTTGAATTTATGATCTATATCAAAAAAACTCCCTTTGTCCATCTTTATTTTTTTTATTTGAATGTGTCCGGCCTATTGCCATTTTAACATTTTCATTATTTCAGTTATGCCACATATTTTGGTTTGTTCTCGGATCCATTTTTATTTTTTTCTGTCTTTACTTGTTATTCCAAGCATATATCTTTCTATGCTCCTTTGCTTCCTCCGCATCATTTTTACATTAAGTGACCAGGATTCACAGCCATAATCGAGCACTGGTGGTATCCATTGATCAAATATATTCCTCTTCAGGCTAATTGGTAGATGTCCTTTCAACAGCATGCGATTTTTACTCTTCTTTTGATTTCTTCCATAAGATCTTCGTCTGCACTAATTTGTTTTAAAAGGTAAACATAACTTTTGACTTATAAGACAACCACATAGAAGATGGGAAGATTAAATCATACAGTTTGGAGGTGTGACATGGAAAAGAGAAGCTGTAGATCGAAGCAAGTGGAAACATCTTCGGAGGCCTTCATCCAGCAGTGGATCAATATAGGCTAAATATCTATCTATCTATATACTGGTGTGTGTACAATAATGAAGCATGATGGGAATGCTGCAACAATCTGCCTTAACCTTTTTTATATCACAAAAACTTAACCCAATAATTTAAATAATAAAATGCTAATCATGCATAAATACTTGAAAGTTGAAGGCATGTTGAAATAGCAAACAGACTAAATATATTTGAAATATTATCTGTTATTTACACAGTCAGTTCATGATAAGTTATTGCTTTGACCCAGGTGGAGGGCACTTATATGCCGACCACAGATTTTGCCACTTCACGCTATATGTGCTGGCAATGCAGAGCATTCATCTCTGTCTTCATTGGCAGTTTCAGTCACTGGACTCCTTTTAAAGTAAATTGATCAACCTGTAATTAAAATTCTGAAAGCAAAATGTATATCTGTGCCCTTCCCCACTGAGACAGGGACATAGACAACAAGTGTGTGTAATAGAGAGAAAGGTTAGGCAAAGAAGGACAGCCCAGAACAGGAAACTGGAGGATCACAGAAATATAGTCAGTGACAGGGATAAATTGTGTATTTGTTTTCAATATAACCTCTGCGATAATTTGATCTGTGCCTCACTGTGTATTGTAGTCAAGGCAAGTAGGAGAGATAGCTCAATGGTTTTATATATATAAAAAAGGTGACAGGTTGGTTATAGTGAAGAATCCCTTGATAATATTATACATGTTGATTGGTCTCTCAGTATCTTGTAGTAATATATATGTAGAAAAATGACATTTAGGTTGTAGGTCATTTCACAATATTGATTGATCCTGTTCTCATAGCAGACATATCTTTTGTTTTAATGATAATGGTCCCTAATTCAATACATTAATTTATATATATATACAACTCTGAATAACAACCAGTGTAGTGAGAAGAAAATTGATTTGGCCTCTATATCTGTCCCCCGAATACCAGGTCTGCATTTTCTTTGTGTGCTTATTTGCTGAAGTGATCCAGTGACAAATCTAAACTCAAACTGAACTTTCTGTACACTGTTCTATTTCCAAATACGTGGTATACTCTCAGGTGGTTTGTTGGCAAAACCTTAAATAGCATGCATTCAGTTATTTCCCACAGGCAGCCTGTATCACTGTCAGATAGCTTGGATTTCCTGAAAGATTTAGGTTTGTTAGTCTCTGCTGCACATGTTTAACCCCCCCCCCCCACACTCCCGACATCTTGAAAACAGCAGGGGTTCAAACATGGAGGCCTGACTGCTGTGATTTTCACTGTTAAAATGTATAGAGTTTCATGTGGCATTTCCTTTTCAAGGGCAACAGTGTTGTACCATGTTGTATCCAGAGTAGATACAGGCTTACCATAGCTACATATGGTGCTTGAAATGGGTGTTGCTGTGCAGACACATGCTTGTTTAACTATGGCCACCCATCTTACAATTTTACATTGTGAGTACGTTGTTGCAAAATTGTACTTATGTAAAATTACTTTTGTACAGAATGAATGTGTAGATTCCCAGATTCCTGAGTACAACGTTGTGTTCAGCACTGTGATCAAAAATACAATATTATTGCAAACAATGTACAATGTAACAATGGGACAATGTCAATCTACAACACTTATAAAGGGGAACTCCAATGAAATTCCTTAGTTTCTCAGGTTATTCTATAAGTAGAAACATTCTGTGGAGTGAGTTTTTCATGTCCAGCTCATTCTATGTATCAGAAATCAGAGATCGAGAAATAGGCCATGACGTCACACGGGTCCCAGCTCGGGAGTTGCTTTGCTGGAATTCAATGGGGGAAATCATTAAAATGAAGAGAAGAGTAACTACATTTTTTGACTGAACACCAGCTTGCTCTCGACGGCATAGATTCAAAAATGTAGTTACTCTTCATCAGTCTTCTCTCTTCTGCCAGCAGCCAGATCAAAACTAAGGGCAGGTGTTATGACGAATTCAGTGATCGCTATGATTCATGTGACCTGGTGGATGTGTGCATGCGCCAGCAGCAATCCCAGCTATCTGCCTACGGGATATTTATTTCCTTCTTTATTTCCAGACAGCTTTTCACAACTATCACACACACAGGTGAAGCAATAACAGAAACTTTTAACTTTAAAGGAGATTATAATGGTCAAGTATTCACCTTCTGTATGCATACTCAACCACTTTTGTGACTCTGGTGTGTATTTGCTGTCACTAAGGAAGGGGTCACAATTTTTTCCAAGGGGCACAGTTTTTTACAGCCACTGGAAAATTTGGTGACCCCCCTGTAAATCAAGCAGCAGTTCTCCAAAAATGCCCAAACTTGTATTGCTATTGTGTCCCCCTCCAACCTGCATACTCAGCTACTTTTGTGACTCTGGTGTGTATTTGCTGTCACTAAGGAAGGGAATATTTGGGCCCCCCCCTTTCTCCAAAAGTGCACAAACTTTTACTGCTAATTAATTAATTAATTAATTAAATGACTTGTAAACAAACATTTAGAATATCGTATTGCATTTATGTCGCTGAAGTATGACATGTCTGCATACATTTACAAGTGGCATTACTTGTGTATTAATAAGAAATGAATATAAAGAAGACTGTCTCAATGTGTTTGTTGTGGTCTGTGAAAAATACATGTACTTAATTGAATTACCTACATGAATCCATTGCGTTCTCTTTTTTAATTAGCAGATTCCCGGGGAGACTTACACAAAATATAGATATTTAAAAAAATTGTTATGTCAACCTTGGACAACAAATCAGCACAGATGGAGATATTATGGAAGAAATCAAAAGAAGCCTGGAAATGGGATGGAGTGAATCTGGTAGAAACAGCATGCTGTTGTAAGAAAATCTACCCAGTTGCCTGAAGAGAAAAGTATTTGATCAATGGATACCACCAGTGCTCACTTTGCGGTTTATTTGTACTTTGTGTGAGAAAATAAGTGTCAGAAATGAAGAATAACGAATTGCTATAAAAACCTTGTTGAATACACCCCACCATGTTTATTGTATTATGTAAAGTAGCACTATATATTTAAATGTTTGGCAGCAGGCAGTAAAATACTCCTGTCCTAGATGGATATTTAGGGGCCGTCTCACTACTGTTGTATATTTTATATAGGCAAAACTATATATCACCACGCAGCATCGTAACACTGATGATAATATTCCCAAGAGTAGTAGCCTATTGTTGTGTTCAGTAACTGCATACAGTGTGTTTAAATAGACAGTTGGATGTTCACTATTCAGACTGAACTGAAACTGAATTGCTTTGCTGGTCAGATCTGCACACAACATAACGCACGAATAGGGCTATTGATCGGTTCGTCAAATGTGTTTTGTGGACTACTGTATGTAGTTACTGTATTACCTTCAAAAATGTTTTGAACCTGTAAAAATCATAAAAACAATTAAAAAAATCAAAACAATCAAAACAAATGCGCAAAACAAAAAAATCAAAACTCAACATCAACATCAAAAACCCATCACATATTGATGTAATATCTCCCCCTAGTTTAATTTCTTGGAGATTAATACTTTTTCTACAAAATAATATTGCAGGAGTGCTTACCATATTTGTTTCTAACTATAAAATCAATTTCATAACTCTGAGTCGCAATCCACTTTTCTGTGTTCATTTGACATGGAATGACCCACTTACTGTACTTTTGAAGTAGTTTGGTAGGGTGGAGAGATTTAGCATTGGCATCAGTTCAGTAACATGCATCTTACATAGAACTATTTATGTATACCTTTAGGAATGGCAGCAGTTAATCTGTGTACAAATATGATGATTATGAATACTGACTCACATGCACATGCACATTATTAATGTTATTTTTGAGCATTGACTGAATATGTCAAACAGGAAAATATTTTGCGATACATAAAATGTTTAGTTTGGACTTCATTTTCTTGGAAAATAATGGAAATTATCCTGGAAAGTCATGGAAAATGGAACCCTGAATTGAGTGGGAACCCTGGAATAGGGGGTAAGTGCAAAAATGTTATAGAAAATGTAGATGACACAAGGAAGTATAGATAGATGTATACTTGGAATAACAAGAAGAGAGAAAAATAAACAAAAGTATGTGACATAATTTAAAGAGTGAAAATGTTAAAATGGCTGGACACATTGCAAGAAGAACAGTTCAAAGATGGGCAAGAAAGTTATTAAAAGGTAGCCCAAAGAGATGAGAAAAGACCTAGAAGAATACCAAATAGCACGTGGGAAGATTAAATAATAAACTTTGCAGGCATGACATGGAAAAGAGAAACTATAGATCGAAACAATTGGAAACAATTAGGGGAGGCCTTTATCTAGCAGCGGATCGATATCAATTGATGATGATGATGATATATATTTATATACCAATAAAGTCTCTTTAAAATGTCATACTGGGTGCCATAAGAGTGTCTAACAGAATCAAATCACCAACAATATAAATGTTGTAACAATGTTATGTCAGCCACATACAAACCACAGCTTCACAGCAACATTTGAAATGTTATGTCAACACTGTGTGGGCGCTTGAGTCTTTCAGCACAGTGCGCTTCATTTAAAATGCAGCATGTGAGCTGACTATATACAGACTGACACAGTGTGTTTCTAACAGTTTATTTTTTCATTTCCTTTAGTCCATGTTATTTGGCCAAACACAATTCAAACAGTTTCCAGCTATAACTAATGTTATGGATCCTAACATTAGGAGGAAATCAATCGTTAGCTTTGGAATAACTGCAAGTTCAATGACCTACAAATCCATAAATGAGTTCATTAAAATTAACGATCAACATAAATATAGGTTTATTGTGGATTAAAAAAGAAATACATCAGGAATATATTGAAAGGAATCATTTACCCAGCTGAGGCCTGTGTCTGTGTTTAGCAATCCCATGTGTGCACTTCCTGTTTTTATGCTGCTACAGGGAAACCATCAGCAGTATCACTTCACAGCTCACGATTTCAATACCCAGAGTTCATCACAGGCATCTAATCTGCAACCTGTAAAATGACACTGGATGCTGTAGCCCAAGATTTAGGATTAAAAATGCAAAACAACAGTATGTGAAGGTGCTGCTGTTCGTGTTAAGTGCCTGTGTAGAGTACCTGCAAACAGCTGCTGTCGTAGATTTCAGCTCCAGGACAGCCAGTGCCCTATTACCAAGAAACCTCAATCAATAATCTGTGCCAAAATATGACATTGATATTGTTCTCAGTCAATAGGGATTAGTCTGACAGCTGTCTCCCTCCACTTACTACTGAAAATGTCACTTGCAAAAAACAAAAACAGCAACAAAAAAAACTCAATATGCTGATGGATACACACATATTAATGGATTTTTAAATACTTTTTATACTTATTATCGGAATATTAACATTTTGACCTTACATAATAGGCTTTGATGCATTTCACAAGGAATACTGTGTCATTTAAAAAGTGGCACAAAGCCATTAGGAGTTAGCGAGTTCTGCTACCTCAAATGTTCAAGCTGTTGCTCTATGAATACATGGGTAATATCTCATTTAACATCTGCCAGTAATTTATTTTTCAGTTGCTGAGGCCTGTTCTAGTAACGTGACCCATGGGGTGAACAGAATTAGGTAGGAAAGTAGTCTCGCATACTTTCATAAGGCAGCACATTTCATCTCACAAGCCTTTCCTCAGCAGCTTAGAAGTTTAAAATGGACAGCTTCATCTTAAATCCTCTCCCTGTTTCCACCAAAATTGTATGAAAACCAAACGAGCACTGTATATATTAATGCTGATTCATCCACTTTAAACACATCAAATGTAACATTCTGGCTGGCTCATATCCCAGTAATATTCTGTTCTGGTACAAAATGGTTTATGGAGAATACATATTTGAGCTGCACTGTCTTGAAAAAATGTTTTTCTGTGTGTTTTTAAAAACTCAGAACCACATAAAACATCATTCCACCTAGCCTCAGGAAACAGAATGTGAAAATGTGAGACGTATGTGCAATGGGAGATTTTACCACAGGCATTGTATCTGTGGTGCTCACTACTTATTTTTTAATCCATCTGAGGTTGAGGATGAGGAATCTTCTAGATTTGCAGTTTGTCAAGCAGGCACTATTACTCGGTTATGTGTGGCCTTGGGGCAGCAGGAACTGGACACAGATCTCTCAAGGACAGGAATGAACAATGAGGCTATCCAGCCCCAAATACTTTTTATTGTTTTTCTGTTCATTTGTTAGTCATAAAACATAACTAATGTGCGTATAATACAGTTGCCATGGTAATAGAACAATGTAAACACCACACTAAAGGTGAAATGGATGTACAAATAACCACTAGGTGGCTCTGTTTATTGAATCTGTGCCTGTTATTTCATCATTGAAAGATTTCATTAATAGTATATGTGTACGCATATAATGCATAAATTATACATTGTCAATTCACTCATACATGTATACACCTTGTGTAAAATAGCAGCCCTCCACTCCATTGTATATAGGTTGGTTTTGGCCCTATTCATATTCAGATACCCAATGTGAGTTGATGTAATTGTCATATTAAAAAGACAGTATTATCAACTAATGGGCATCTTTTCTCGTAATGCATGAGGGACCCTGTAGCTAGACAAGAATAGAAACAACAGTCAAAAGTGTTGATGGAAAAATATTGTGTTTCTTTTTTATACATCCCTTATGTTTCTTGTCATGTTTTACTTCACAATCTTGCAGGGTGAAGCAGTGCGTCTACATGAGCCATGTCTGATCTGCAGGAAGATATTGCACTCCGGCAAAAAAAACAACAGTCCTAATGCATGGGAGGTCATGCATGAACCGGGGACTTGCTATCATGTGGAGAGCACTATCTCTGTTGTTGCAAACCATTCTGACTAATTCAAGAACAACATTAAAATCCTATCTGTCAAAGCAATGCACTTGTTGGGGTTTGCTCCCGTAGTGAACAGATGCAGTGATATGCAGTACCATGATGGAGTTCCTGGAATGTATTATGTACTGCAGCAATTTATGACTGTGTCTGTCATTCCCAATGCAGTTAGCCCCGCCTTTTCTATGCTTATAGGTTGATTGACAGCAATAAAGGCCCTTATCCAGCTGAAATCTTCCCATTTACCTGAAGAGAAATGCATACAACCAATACTCACCTATGGCTCTGAAATCTTGTCACTAAACACAAAACATATACAGAAACTGCAAACAACACAAAGAAGCATGGAAAAATGCATGCATGGAATAACAAGAAACAAATAAATGGACAACAGGAAAAACAACAGAATGTGACATCATTGAAAAGTGAACATGTTAAAGAAAGAAAATGTAAAGAAAAATAATAAGAGACCATTGCATGGATTCATATAAACGATTTTAGGATACATCCTTTCTTCAGCATTATTGTCAGTTAGATGATTATCAATTTCTTGTGCCCTTTCAAGCTGCATCTATCTTTTATTGGATGTACGGAGTGGAAAAATTGAAGTAATTCGATTTATCACAATATAAAAGGGCTATTTTGTTGGATTATTAACCAGAGTTAGATAGATGCCAGAAATTGTCTCTTTAAATTTGATTAATTGTCACACTAATTGCGATGATGATGGCTATTTTACCATTACAGGAATATCCATTCAATATAGCATAAACTGTACACAGTCTTGAGAGCTAAATAAATGTTGCAACTATATATAAACAGTACTAAAAGTTGACTTTGTAAACACAGCTGAAGTCTTCATGTAGTAGTTCCCCGGAAAAGAGAAGAGCCAAACACAATGTCTAGGGAGAGAGAAATAAAATAGATCCAATCTGACAACAGGTTGTCAACATAAGAGGGTGCTGTTTTGCTGCATGCCTTTGCAGTGACTAAGTATTGTTTCTGATTCAGCAGCTATAAATAGCACAGATGTGGTCTAATTTCCCTCTGCTAGATTATTGAAGAGCAGCCCATGGCATGACAAATCGAATATTAAAAGACTGCTAATTTCTGTGTTGCATTTATGCATTACATATTTACATTTTCTTTCCATGAAAATATCGAACAAACAGACTTCATGTCAACGTTTTTAACCTTTATAGCAAATACTGTGAACAAAGGATGAGAAATAGAACACAGTTGGAAATATTAATTTGATACAAGCGTTTCTGTGGGAATAATAATAATTAAAGAAAGTTGTAATGTGTTAAATACAGTACACAACTGAGAAGAATTAAGATGCAATTTCAGCTGACAGCTGTGTGGGCTTGGTAAGGTTATTGATGTATTTCACTATAAATATTTGGTCATGTACAATACATTCCCAAAACAATTGTCGGGCTTAGATTACCAATAATACTGTTATTCTGAGTCTGAGTGATAATTGAAAATATCCTCCTTGGTCCCTGAATAAATAATTATGTAAGTTAAAGAAAATGTAATAATACAAATATCTAAAGTGAATTCTAACTCAATCCCCCAAGGTTAGGTATCAAGTTGTATTAAAAACACGAAAACACTGAGATAATTCAGAACTGAGAAAGATAAGTAAATTGCAATTAAAAGAAGAATAGTAGTAAAAATAAAACCAATCACAAATAGTCTATTTGCAATCTGAAATAATTATTTCCCAAGGTTATCTCCATGAACACTTCACCATTATCTCATGACCTTCATTCTCAGCTGAATCTAACTTAAAATCTGATTTTCACAAGTTCACTCAGTTTAAATGAATAAATCTAGTCAGCCCAACAGCTTATGTACAAGATCTAGAAAGGACTTTTATATTCGATTAAGAATGCATTTTCTCAGTTCCAACTGTAATCTAGCACTTTGTTTTGGATGAGTTGTATTTTAGACATTGAAAACACAGTGTGAAGTATTTGTTTATAAATATAATCTAAAACCATTCAAATGAAAAGTCCTGAGATTTTCTTTTGAAATTCATATTTTATATACAAAGACATTTGGCACCCAGACATTGATGCCAATGCTTCTCTTTCACTCTGCTTATTTCTTTAACTCTATGAGGGTATCCACAACAGTGCTGAATCAAATGGAATCAAATCTATTTCACTGGAAAGGTAGTGTTGCCATGTTTGTTTTATTTTAGTGTCCATCAGTTCAGCTGAGTTATATGCTCAGTGGCTGTGGTAAATTATCCCTGCTTTCTTCACATCTCTCTCAGTTCATGTTCCCATATTTCCACAATGACAAAAACTCTTCAATTATGAAGTAAGTAAAACACATTATCCACTCAATTAATGCCTGCAGTACAGTAAATCTGCATTCCACCGTATTTTAGAATTGCACAAAGTTCATGTCTATAGGTTACCTAGTGATTTTTTTGTGTTTCTTGGATTGTTTTGCTGCCAATATTTATTTTAAATTATGCAGAGCATATTTGACTTAATTTTACATTTTCCTTCTATGACTCAGTAACATTTTAATGAATCTAATTTGATCCCGAATGGAAATACCTACAGTGAGGAAAAAAAGTATTTGATCCCCTGCTGATTTTGTACGTTTGCCCACTGACAAAGAAATGATCAGTCTATAATTTTAATGGTAGGTGTATTTTAACAGTGAGAGACAGAATAACAACAAAAAAATCCAGAAAAACGCATTTCAAAAAAGTTATAAATTGATTTACATGTTAATGAGGGAAATAAGTATTTGATCCCCTATCAATCAGCAAGATTTCTGGCTCCCAGGTGTCTTTTATACAGGTAATGAGCTGAGATTAGGAGCACTCTCTTAAAGGGACTGCTCCTAATCTCAGCTCGTTACCTGTATAAAAGACACCTGTCCACAGAAGCAATCAATCAATCAGATTCCAAACTCTCCACCATGGCCAAGACCAAAGAGCTGTCCAAGGATGTCAGGGACAAGATTGTAGACCTACACAAGGCTGGAATGGGCTACAAGACCATCGCCAAGCAGCTTGGTGAGAAGGTAACAACAGTTGGTGCGATTATTCGCAAATGGAAGAAACACAAAATAACTGTCAGTCTCCCTCGGTCTGGGGCTCCATGCAAGATCTCACCTCGTGGAGTTTCAATGATCATGAGAACGGTGAGGAATCAGCCCAGAACTACACGGGAGGATCTTGTTAATGATCTCAAGGCAGCTGGGACCATAGTCACCAAGAAAACAATTGGTAACACACTACGCCGTGAAGGACTGAAATCCTGCAGCGCCCGCAAGGTCCCCCTGCTCAAGAAAGCACATGTACAGACCCGTCTGAAGTTTGCCAATGAACATCTGAATGATTCAGAGGAGAACTGGGTGAAAGTGTTGTGGTCAGATGAGACCAAAATCGAGCTCTTTGGCAACAACTCAACTCGCCGTGTTTGGAGGAGGAGGAATGACCCCAAGAACACCATCCCCACCGTCAAACATGGAGGTGGAAACATTATGCTTTGGGGGTGTTTTTCTGCTAAGGGGACAGGACAACTGCACCGCATCAAAGGGACGATGGACGGGGCCATGTACCGTCAAATCTTGGGTGAGAACCTCCTTCCCTCAGCCAGGGCATTGAAAATGGGTCGTGGATGGATATTCCAGCATGACAATGACCCAAAACACACAGCTAAGGCAACAAAGGAGTGGCTCAAGAAGAAGCACATTATGGTCCTGGAGTGGCCTAGCCAGTCTCCAGACCTTAATCCCATAGAAAATCTGTGGATGGAGCTGAAGGTTCGAGTTGCCAAACGTCAGCCTCGAAACCTTAATGACTTGGAGAGGATCTGCAAAGAGGAGTGGGACAAAATCCCTCCTGAGATGTGTGCAAACCTGGTGGCCAACTACAAGAAACATCTGACCTCTGCGATTGCCAACAAGGGTTTTGCTACCAAGTACTAAGTCGAAGGGGTCAAATACTTATTTCCCTCATTAACTTGCAAATCAATTTATATGTTGTAATTCAGTCTCTCACTGTTAAAATACACCTACCATTAAAATTATAGACTGATCATTTCTTTGTCAGTGGGCAAACGTACAAAATCAGCAGGGGATCAAATACTTTTTTCCCCTCACTGTAACTACCTTGTGTCTTGTTGCTGTGCTCAGTCTTGCCATGGTGTATGAGTTTTGACAGTAAACTGTCTTCAGCAGCCTCACCTTGTTAGCGGAGTTTGGCTGTTCCTCACCCAGTTTTATTCTTCCTACACAGCTGTTTCTGTTTCAGTTAATGCTTGTGTTTCAACCTACTTATTGAATTGATGATCATTAGCACCTGTTTGGTATAACTGTTTAGTATTTAGTAAAACATCTAATTACTTTTATTAAAAATGCATATTATTAAACATCAAGTAAACATTAAAGACAGAGTAATTGTTTAACTTACACCTTCTTTTATATATCACTGTATATTCTGATGAGCAGATGTTTCTTGCCCCTAACAATGTAAATCTGTTATGTAAACTTACTACAATGAAGAATGGACACCCAGTGAACAGTTTCTGTTCTGTTTCACTAATTTCAATAACCTTTTTTGTAATAAGTTAAAATTGGCTTCCCTGTTCTCGTTTCATTGTGCACACATAATCCGGTTTCATATCAATGCAGCACAACATATCAGAAACCATTGGATGCGAACCATAAATGGTGATGTTTTTCATTTGTGAGGTGTGACCCAGTTTTGTCCTTAGGGGTCCTTAGAACTAAGCTAACTAGCTTTGTAGACAAAGTAGACAAGAGAGAAATGGGATATAAATGTATAATGTTTATATAATGAACCTGAGAACTAGCCATTTTCTTATGATACTGCCATATTCCATATTTAATTTACAGATAAAAGTAAGATTTTTCTGCATATTTCAATAACATGTGAACTATGTATTCTGTATAGGGTAACAAGACTTTGGTTTACTTGTCCACTTCCATTTTCTTTTATTAATTTGGTTAAATGACATCAAATTTAAGATATGTTATTAATGCTAAATGATGGCAGAGACTTCAAAGACAGATAGTAAACGCTGCCAGAAACAAGGTTATAAAGATGGCAAGGAGGCATAAAGAAACAAAGTTTGAGATATTCATTTTAAAAAGGGAGCTTTAATTGAGATTGATAAGTGTTGTAGCTCACCTGCCTGCAATGCTTTCAGAATTTGAAACCATTAAACTCCTTAATAATTTCTGTTTATCTAGGCTTACTATACAATCTTCACGGATCATACATTTCCATGCAGTTTGAGTAGGGAAACAACCTTATTTTGTGGTAGCTGTATTAGTTTTATTATTCGGAAATTAAAATGGACACAGTTCTGCTATCATTTCCTATATTCTCTGGAGTACGGGACTAATCTTAAAGTAAACGACTCGGCTTCGGCTTCACAGCTACAGCAATATGCAGTTCAAGTCCTTTACAAACAACAAGCACGGATGATTATGCACTGTAGATATTAATTCAAGAGAGTGAATCCTCCTGCCCATCACGGGGATTTACAGCTCTCTAATGCACATATTCCTGGTATGCACCCATGTCTGGCACTGAAACCAGCAGATACAATTTCAAGAGTATAATACTGCAGCCACAGATCAGTCATAGGAACTGTGGTGTGTTGCAAACAGCGTAGTACATAAATACAAGTATATTTGTTGTTACCGGGAGTCCATAACATGTATGTGTTAAACACTTGATCATTACTGAAGGAGAACAAACCAAGTGATTTACAAATATGTGACTCAGTGCAAGTGTCAAGGCCCAGTGCAGCTAAAGTTTAAACATTTTAACTAATATATAGATTTTATGTGCACCTACTGCTGCACTACAAGCTGCTCAGGTTGGCGCCTATATCCAAGCTCTTGAGCTGGTATATTAAAACAACCATTTGATTTTAACAACTTTAAATAAACAGTGACTTAATGAGTTTACATACATTATAAAACCTAAAAAGTAAGCATCAGCACACAAAGGTAAGCTTTGAACATAAAAACAGACTCCAATGGAAAGAACTTTCAAGTAATACCTCAGATAAAACTCATTACATACCAGCATTATAAAATAATATTAGAGAAAACATACTTTACTTATCTCTAAGGTTTTTGTATGCAGTACCTGGGTCTACTTAATCACACAAAAACACTGGTGAATTCAGAGTGGAAAGTAAGTGCATAAACCCAGTTTAAGGGTCAAAACACTATTAACTAAATATGACAGATGCGCCTCAAAGCAATTTTAAAATAATTTAATTACAATGAAACACATTGAAATGTAGAATAGCATTTGGTGCACATGCCATATGTTTTATTTACTTGGGGTTCAACCAAACCACAGCGCTTGCTTTTCTATTGAATACACATGTATTTCCATTTTATGCAAATACACTATTATTCATAGATAACAGAAGGGACAAAACAGGAATGATGGCAGGTGTCATCTCTGTGGTGTCAAGCAATTTTCTCATTAGGTGCCAACTCCTTTGAAATGGGAGTTTAATGTGGTACTGAAATAAGCTTTAAAACAACACAGTAAAAGAGGTATTTTATTAAACCTTTTCACTTCATGCACTGTTGGAAAACACGGGATACGGATAATTCCCTCTGCTGATGTTTACAGAGCTTGGCTGCTTTGATGTGAAAGCAAAGACCCATATATATCCAGATTTGCAAGTTAAAAATTACCGTGGACTTCTTTCCTATAATCAAAGGAACCGCTTTTTTTTTTTTTTTTTAATTCCCCTTCTTTACATGTTCTTGGCAAACATTGTATCAAGTTTTAATTGCTTCAGGTAAGTTTTCTTTTGTCTTCAAAAATAGAAAAAAAATCTGTACTAATCACAGGCACCTTTTGTGCATAAATATGAAGTCAGAAGGTTGTTGGGACTGTTAAAGCACACATTGATTTGGATACATTAATCATCAGGTGCAAATAAAAGAAACAATAACATTTTGAATTCTGTCGCTAATCCTTCATCATTTGGAGGGTTGTATATTACATATAGCATTAGCATATTTCACCAACTGTACCATAGAAACGGTGTACTGCTGTGCAATTAAATATGGTATACTTCCAAATGGGACCCTGGGGAAATTGTCATCCAACATCATATTGCCCTCCTGTGCATTTTTTCCATGGTCCCATTTGTATGTATATCAAAGGTAATTGCTTCACAGTGCAGTTTCACATTACAGTCATTTCAATTAGCCACCTAGCTTTAAAAGCACTTTGCCTTTTAAGAGATATCATGTGAAAATGTATTTTAAATTTCTGCATTATTTCAGTTAATAACAAAAATAACAGTTAATGTATGAATTAAGTGACTAATTCTTTATGCAGTTACAGGCGGTTGCCTATACTCTAAAAACCTGCCACCCTATAGACCGCTAAGATGATTCACCTCATTCACCTATTACATTTCAGTTACATCTGATATTAATCAACTGTTAGTTAGGTATATTTATGAACAGATTAACAAATACTCCATCAATAAATCAGTACACACTTTCTTATATATGAAAAAAGTATGTAACGATTATTATTATTAATAAAATGATTCACATCTGCAATACATGGCTGTTCGTTAGCTAATGGGCTTTAATTGCAATACAAAGAATTCAGGTAGTTGTTACATGTGTACTTTACTTTTGTATGTAACCTCACTTGACTTTTGTGGTTTATAAAAATCATCAACAACAACAACAAAAAAAAACTATTAAACCGCTAAAAATAAGTGGTTTGTCAATACCTGTACTTTCCTTTATATTACAAACAGTGGAGAAAATGGGGCCTGAATGGGAACTAAAAATACAAAAGTATTGTTTCTGCTCCCTTTTCCAAAAGTAATCTATCTACCTATAAATTGCAGTTTGTTCAGCAGTGATTCAGAATTAATTGTTTTTTGTGGAATATAAAAAGTATTTTCTCATTGTAACAGATTGTTGTTCAAATATCAGTGAGTTCTGGTCTGATGCTGTCCTCTGTATATCACTTGCCACTGATGAATGTCTTCTACAAATGTAGGTAATACATGATGGTGATTTCTGCTGACAGAATCATATCTAGTTTCTTGCAGCTCCAGGTCTTTAAGGTCATACTACTCACATTTGGCCTGTATGGTAGATTAAGATTTTTTTGTTCAAGGTTTTACAATAAAATAAAAAAAGATGCATTAGACCCCTTTTCAAGATATAGGTGTAAAAAATCTGCTGTAAAACCATACCAAATTAAAATTCACTGCATGTCATTCATATAGCGTTTAGTATGAAGTTCTAACACAAAAAAAAGTGAGTATACATGATCTCATTTACATAATGTGGATCTGTCCGATTAATACAGATGCCACTTAGGTTTTATAAACATAATACTTATACATATTTTACTCGAAGGGATTCACAGGCATCACTTAACATGTTAATTTGATAAACCATATTCAACACAGAGGCTTAATTTCTTGGTTTCTTTTGATGTGAGTGGTCCAATGGAGCTACAGTTTCAATCAGAGGTGTTTTGTTTAACACAAAATGTTTCAAATGGGTACTCCACAACATGTAGGTCAAAACAAATGTGATTAAGCCATATATTAAGGTGATTTCAATAGAAATGATGAGTTATAAAAAAAATGTTTACAACATTGATTAAAACAACTCAGTTCCCGTAATGTGAAGAATATTTTGTCATTCTCCATAAAGTAGGCCAAAGAAACAATATATTGCTTTAAGCGTAGATGCCTGAGAGAGCTTAATATAACACACTAAATGCAGTAAATGTTATTTGCAAGGTGAAGAACTGAATAACTTGCATACATCTACTGCATTGATTACAGGCGAGTGTATAGAAGAGCAGGATTCAAACTAATCTTCGAAACATTTCATATTACATAAGATAATTGCATGCCTTTGAAATCAACTCTATTTTGATGAACATAAGTGATCTGGATTGTTGAAATACTGAAAAACATATTATTCCATTAATGCTTTTATTTAATAAAAATAAGGACCTTCAAATTCCCAAAACTAGCAATGGAACAAATGCATGTACTTTCTATATAAATACAACCACATGACAAAACATATTACATTAAGAGGAACAGCTTGCATGTAAGCTTAGAGGAAGTTACTGAATAAGTCAGAAGACACAATTTGAAGTTAAAACCAAACATCGCTATTGCTTTCAGCCATCAAGCCAAACCAATATACTTACCGATTCATTTTAAAAGCTGTTTTATTCAGTCTATCCGGAGGAGTCCAAGGACACATCCATGAGCCATTTATCTCAGCTACACTAGACAACTACACAGAGCTACAGAGAAATAAAATCTGTTAGCAAGGTAAACATTTAGTTTCTATTGAAAATAGGAGAATAAAATTGTCAAACATTGCAGAGTTAGTTTATTGCTTTTATTATTTGTTCTGAAGTCACAATGCAATATTTAGTTTTCTGTAGTGTAGGATAGATCACCTTTTGCTTGACTGCTTTTAAATAATAAGAGAATCACACAAGCAATGGTCACCTGTGGGATATGAAAGCATTACAACGTTCACAGTGAGAAAGATTTCAGATCACTCTCCACACCATTACCCATAGAAGGATAAATATGTACAGGTATGTTTTACTTTGTTTGTTTTCCTTACAAAAGCATCACTTTCATTGTAAATTGAATGTAAAGAAGGACCGAAATTATACATTAATAAAATGGAGGTGTATTTATTCCTTTATAAAGGGTTCCTTGTTTAATACTT
The DNA here is from genome assembly GCF_036373705.1 of Amia ocellicauda. Lineage (NCBI taxonomy): Eukaryota > Metazoa > Chordata > Actinopteri > Amiiformes > Amiidae > Amia > Amia ocellicauda. The sequence goes on along the minus strand of NC_089865.1, from coordinate 14,487,380 downwards.
TTAAAAGCCACATTCACCATAGTCAGGATTTTAAGATTAATTTTCATTTGAAATCTGATGATATTTAGTGACATAATACAAACATTTAATAACCAACTTAACAAGGTCATTATAAACCCCACAATAAAACTGAATAAAATAATTTTCTTTTAGATGCAGTTTTGTTGAAACGTTACACTCAGATTTAAACCATTGCATTATTTGACATCAAAGGAGGTAACAGGCAGGTTTGAACAGAGAAAACAATCTCAAACAGCAGACAAAATGGGCTCCACACAGCTGGGTTTGGGTTTGCTCTGGCTTGGAAACCTCATTTATTTCTTCATTAATTCCCCTTGTTATAATAGTAAACACACAGAAAATAAATACTGTATACACAGTAAAGAGATGAAAATATCCAGATTCTGATGTCCAATTCTGAACATGCTTCTTTCTGAAACTCTTCAGCAGGTTTCATTTATGTAAACTGAAATTTAAACATACATTTTACATCTTTAGGATGTTTAAAACCTCATTAAAAAGTAAATATATAATATGAGAATAGCTCATTTAAATATATTCTTTTATTGAAAAGGTACATTTTAAATGTACACACTCTTCTTTAATACATATGTACTATGCACTAAACAAATACCCCACAGAATCTAATGAACAAAAACTTTTAAAATTCTTGGTGTAGATTGCTTTTTTTCTCTCAGATTCTAAAAATACAAATAATTTCATCTGTGCACTACTTATCCACTGCCCTTTTACAAGACAGTTAGTATTGCAACCTGTAAGGTAAACATTAAAAACACTATTGTAAATATATATATCTAATGTTCTGTACATTATTGCATCAAAGGGCCACAAAGTAATGCAGCACCATTACAAATGAAGAATAGTTTTAAACTACATAAAAATGAAAGGCCCATGATTTTCTTGCCAGATAACAGGCAAGATAAATGGTAAATGTGCAATTCTAGGATTTTTTTCTTTGAAAAAACAAACAAACCAAAAAAGCCTAACAACAGACAGCAACAAACCCAGTAAGAAACCTACTTAATTACATTTTTAAGATGATAGTACGGTTGCTTTGAGAGGATTAAAAAAAAAAAAGTATGGCTATCTATTTTTTTAATTTTTTTTTTTTTAATGAAACGTGAAAAGAAATAAGACTGGTATGTAATGTCAAAATAATTAGGCAGCCAGACAGCTAAACAAAAAACTAATAAGCTTTAAATTAGTTGAGATACATCTGATAACTACACAATAATACACAACAATACCGGGGCCTAAAACAGCATTACACAGTCCCTGACAACATCAAGACAAAAAGAAAATCGTATACTGTCCTTTTCTTGGGATGTTAGCCACACTGCTATATTTGTGCAGTTGGAGTTGTCCGTTTCATTGATTAGGAAGACCATGGTATTTTCAAGTCAATCAGGAAGCAGTTTGATGCTCTTCAGTTCCTTTGTTTGATTTTGATATCCAGGCCTCTATACATCCATTCTTGTTGACGAGTGCTCATGACGGAGGAAGTTGAGGGTAAACAATTTCATAAATACATTGTTCAAGCTCCGAAATTCCAATAGCTGTCCATATAAAAGTTGCCGCATTGGTCACACGGTTCAGATGTGTACGGTACACACCATGGCTAGGTCAGAGGAGAGGTCTTTCAGCTCACGCAAGCCTGGATAAGCCATCGCTACTGGCCTTTCATTGTCAGGTCCTGCTGAGGAGTCAGTACGGTGCGAAGAGGATTGATCCCGCCGTCGTACGCATTGGCCCTGGTGCGGCTCTTAAGAGAGAGGGTGGTAATGCAGGCGTCTGAAAGATTGAGGTATTGGGTCGAGGGTGCAGAGAAAGAGAGGGTACAGCTGACGGGGAGAAGGGTGGTGAAATAAAAGCAGGAGATAATGGCTTAAAGTCCTTCTGGAATGCAAGTTTGGCCTGAAGAAAGAAAAAAAAAAAAAGATAATTAAATCAATAAATAAGAAACACCCACCTTTCTTAATCATAATGGAAGGTAAGGATTTGATGTTGCTTTTGTTATTGATGAAGCAGGTTTACATATTATTTAAATACAACCAAATCTTACTGAACAATATTATATTTATTTACTGAGGCTGGCTGAATATTTGATTTATTAAAATATTATGAAAAATCATGTTTTTTTTTTAAGACTGTAAAGAGAAATGCCAGTTTACAGAGCTGAGCTTTGCCATTAGTGTAAAATAAACACAGAGCCTAAAGTAATCACCAGCCCAGCTGGAATATTTGAGTATAATCTGTGCATGTCTTAATCATGGCTATAAAATGTGCCTAGCATAATAAAATCAGCTTATGAACATGGGTTGGTATATTAACATTTAATGCCCTAGACCTGTGATATCCTTAGGATACTGTCACACTAAGTAGCAAGGTCAGCTTGGTTTAATAGTGTCACACAGAATGAATGCAAAGTCATATGGAAGACACACTGAAGCAAATCAAGGGTAGGTTTAGGATTTTCAATCCATCATGAGACATTTCCAAGTGGCTTTTGCTTTTACAGTGCATAATTAAACACAAACTAATTAAGAAGAAACAAGAAAACAGATTAGTATTATAACATATATTTCGTTTTCATCCAATTCCCAATTAACAGTGTCAGCGTAATAAGGCATAACTTCAGTCTAGAAATTGCTCTTACTGCCAAAACACTTGAGCTGCGCTGCTGTTTGTTGTAGGGGCTGTATTTAGGTTTCATGGGTTTGCCTGCGACCCTGTCCTTGTGCCTCCTGCTGGAAATGTGCTGCAATAGAAGAACGTAGTGCAAAGGAATAGAGTCAATATACATGTTTTCGAATTAGCGATATCCTCACTATAACACAATGAAAAAAATATTTTAAATGTATGTGGTCCATGAAAACTGTATACATTATATATACTAGTACACAACGATATAAATAGAGCTCTTTAAAATGAAAAAAAACAAAAAACATCAAGAGATAGTCTATGTTGAAATCTTATGATCAAATGCAATTAGGAAAATTGGAGCCAGATTCCATGTTTCCAAAGATTATATGATGCTGAGGATGGTATGCAAAACACGGTTTCTAAACAACGTGGTTAAGAACCCACATTACTGTGTAATCATATGGATGAGTATAGAATGGCAATGCTTTCTTTAGAATACAGACACAGCTGTACACATATGGTGCAATGTACTGGATTTGATCTGGAGAAAACCATACTCTTTACCAACTGTCATCATTTTGAGACTCTTCCCATAAAAACTACAGTCAGATTGACTAGATTAATGTTTGGCATGGGTTCAGAAAAGACATCAGTGATTGTGGAGATATGATTATGAAACTCTGTGATGTATAGAAACGTACCCCAAAAGCAGAAAATATAATTATTGCTTAGACACCCATGCCCTCAATTACAAATGTTATATTGTGTACCTGTTTAAGCTGGATTTCAGAGTTGACGTGAACATCGCATATTTCACAATGGAACGTCTTGTTTTGTAAACCTGACCCCTTAACAACGGTCGTCTGCACCTTGAGTTTTGATCCAGGTCTGGGATATGCCTTAATTGGACCCGCTCCATTTCGAGCTTCAAGCATTGTTTTGTGCTTTGAACCTAAGTTGAACAAATATTGAATAATAAAGATATTCACTTTGTTTTAGAACATCACCACACAATTACAAGACTTACAGAATAAATATACTGTATCTCTGTGGAAGAATACATTAAATTCAAATAATCTGTCCATGTGTACATTATGCACCCATGAAATCTGGATATAGATTAAAAGCCAATAGGAAAACTCAATTCTCTTTAATTTTACGCATAATTTCTAATGAAAGCCATAAGGACGTTTTAACAGCTCAACATACATAACCCATTGCTCCTTTATTCGTATATCCTTTACACAATCTAATTTACATTACATACGAATACCAATTATTGCAGCTTCACTTGTTGTCATGGCAATAAATTAGACAGCTGAAATATGAGTAAAGACCATGCATACAAATTTGAATTGACAATTATAATGTTAAACTATAATTCTGTTTCTATTCTCTTTCGCTGCAAAACATTTTATTATAACCCTTGTTAAAGGCCAAATGTTTAATGTTACCCACTCCTGCTCATATGTTTATTACTAAGCAACTGTTAATTACAATAATTATTGTGTTACCCAATTTAAATCGAGCAGAAGTTGAGTCCTTCCTTGCAATGAATTTGCCAAGGGAGATTAAAAATAAATAAATAATATGAATTCCCAGAACACATAGGCCATGATGAAGATACTTTTCACCCTATAAGGAAGAGTTTCATTTGCTGTGACAGTAATTTTGGTTTCCCTGGGGTTCTATCAAATTGAAAAAAGCATTGCAAACCTGTGTTGTGTGCCTCCAGTTGTGACAGGGAGTTCACGGCCACTTTGCATAGTGAGCAATAAAGGAGCTTCTTGGCTTTCTCCTCTTCAGATTCAGCGACAGCTGTGGTACCGTTTCCATTCTTCATCACTGGCCCAGGTGCTGGCGGCTCCGTGGGGGTCGTTGCAGTCGTCGTTTCAGACACCGGCTTAGGCAAGTTGGGTACAACAGCGACCAAAGCTTTCGGCGGCACAGCTTTTGGAGTACAAAGAGACCCCGACTTCTTTTCTAATAAGAAACATACAATGGCACGGTTAATCCTGGAAAGTACGCAATAATTTCTGAGTCACATTTTTGCCTTACAGGAAGGCTAATTTAAAAAACAAAAACAACAGGAAAAAACCCTGAAACGAAACAAAGAAAACCCAGCTGTCTTCCACACTTTTCTTGTCAGTAGCACAATCCCGATCCCAAGGGAAGATTGTTTTCTTCACAGAGTTTACCCCTTGTATAAACTCCCCAGCAGCTGAGTAATACAATCTGTTGCCTGGCTAACAAACCCCTGGCTCTTGTACTTACACAGACAGCACGTCTGCCATGGTACCTGATGATCCAGGTTCAATTCCCACTTAATACAAAGTTAAGAAAGCGGAGTACTGTTCCAGGCATACCTTTACACCTTAAACAATACAGACCTCAGAATACAGATCTGAATACATCCATAAGCCAAACCAAGAAATGTATGTATTTCTCCAACATCTCAAACCAGACTCAATGCAAGGCATAGAAAAATCGATTTCTATGAAACTCCGAGATCCACAGGGATGATATGCTTCTGCTGTTGGTTAGTGCTAAAAAATATATTTTGTGTGCATAGTTTTATATTTTAACAGAGAGCATTTGCTTTGTTTATTTAAAAATAAAATAAATCTAATGGCTCAAAAGGTAGTAGGTTTTCTGTGCCACAACACTTTACTCATGATCTTAACTGTTATATAAAGTAAGTTAAAACTATTCTGTATCATTAATTCATGTAGCGTGTCTGTGCCAGTTGAAAACACATTGCACCGAATAACAGGCCATTTAAAATACACAATTACAATTTAATACTGGTTTAAATGGAAATCAAAGTCACTGTGCAATTAGCTGTTATCAAGCTACCACTGGGTCACAAATGTACTCACAGTTAGACATTCAAAAGATGGGTTGTTTAAAATCACATGAATATACATTACATTTCAGATTAAATATCACTAAATTGCATTTAAAAAAAACAAAACAAAAAAAAGTATGCACTTAAGGTAATGGCAATATAAGGGAGAAGTGAGAGTGTTAATATAATGCACTATAACAAAAGTAATTGTACATTTAAGTGTGTTAAAGCTAATGTTGTGAAACAACTAATATCCTAATTATGTTCATGAAAAGGAAATTATTTTAATATGATTTTTATTTTCCTTACAGCACTTTCAACATGTGTTCAGGAGATTCCAGGAAAGCAAACTTTATAGTAATACTTATTTTTAAAAGTAAAAGTCTAGTCTATCAGTGTCAATCCAGAGAACTCAACATATTTGTATGGATAATCTACCGTGCTGTATTTTAGGATATCGTATAAACTGTTCTGTTATATAAAGTATTGCAGTTAGCAATTTTAATGATTTAGATATCCTACTTTCTCAATGTAAACTAAATCCCACTTCATCCTCAACTGGCAGAAATCTGGAGAGCAATTACAGAGCTCCTGATACAGGCGATGGTCTAAACAGAGCTTATATTAATACACTATCATCACAGCATGAGGGCCACAAAGTCCTTGGTGAATCAGTCTGGCATTAATCTCTGGTGATCCCAAAAAGATGCTGGATACAAATGAGGAAAATTGTCTGAAGAAGCTGCAGTACTGTGATTTTCTTGGAAGTTACTGAAAATAAGTAGGCTATAAACCCCATCTGCAGTGTCCTGTGCTTTTTTAAGTTTTGCACAAAATCATCTCAACCATCAAACAGCTTTTGTATAATTCATTGTTTTATATAATTCATTAATTTTTTTACACTGACATGTAAAATGTATTGTATTGCCCAAAAAATATTAAATACAGTTTTCAGATTATACATTTCAACAGTTTTTCTCGTTTCTGAAGGTGGTGTCTGAATTTTATAGACTTCTGGTGAATATGGTCACAACAACAGGAATATCACCCCTGATAATGAGAAAATTCCCATGGGATCTTTAAAAGCACATCTCCCCCCCGTCATCATACTTGGTAATGGTGTGGAAGTTCTGGCCCAAAATTATGTATGTATGAATGAATGAATGTATGTATGTATGTATGTATGTATGAATTAATGAATGAATGTATTTGACTCACATCCAAGGTGGTATAGTTGCTAGCAACAAAAATGCATGCTCAAATAAACAGAATAACAAACAAATAAAAAACTCCTATCTTCCAAAACCACCATCAAAGTCAGTTCACAAAAGATTCGATGTCATGAAAAGTGATCTCATTGTTGTTTGACTATATTTAGCCAACCCTAACACACCTGGGAAGTGGAAATCCAAAGTGTTTACACAAAGCGCACTTACTTACCTACAGTGAGGAAAATGAGTTTTGAGATGGCGGTGTTGTGGTTTTAAACACGTTCAGAGTACCAAATACAAATGAGTACAATACTTTTAGAGGCCTTTTTAAATGATAAAGCATACCTTATGAAGTGGGGTGGGTGGGGAGTAGTTATTAATGACAAAAAAGAGGTCTGTGATGGTGAGCGGTGAACACCAGCATGCAATCACACACAACCAGCACGTGGAGGAACAGAAGTGAATGTGAACAAAAACAAAAGTTGCAATTAACCTGGTTTGTCAGAGCTGTTGGCAGTGACTGCAGTGGAAGTGGTGGAGGTGGTGATTGTCTTTGCGCTGTCCTTGGTAGAAGCAGTTTTCTGCTTATTTTTCATGGACTCCTGTGCTTTGAGCTTCTTGGCATGTTTACTGCCTTTGTAGTGTGCCTCGGCTTGGCTCTACAAAGGAGAACAAATGAACCATGCAATCAGGCTCATTTCTCACACTTTATCACATCATGGGCAACAATACAGAAGAAAAACAACTTTCAATAGAAGGCACCCTTTATTTTGCAGGGATGTTTTACAATATACTTGTACTTGATTGGTTGCATATATTAAGATATACAACACTTATCAATTCAAAGGAACACCGACCAGCCAAACAAACCAATAAAAATAACATTTGAGGAATTCATTTAATTGACTCTCAGGAAAGTCTATGTTAAAATGTGTAAATAAATTTCAAATGGTGCAGGAAAAAAATTGATTCAAGCTAGTGTTTGCAGATTTGTACACTACAGTATACAAGTCTTGTGGTATAGAATTTAAAGAATGATTAAGTTGGATTAAGTCCTATTTGAATTTATGATGTAGTTATGGGGGCTATTCTAAGATGATTTAGCAAGTAGATCCAAAGGAGGCATGCAATTTCAGAAAATATCTTTAATTCATGTTTTTGTTATGTCATCTAGACCTACTTTATTAATATTTGATATATTTGGTCACAAACAAATACTAAAAACAATGTTATGACTGTCTACTGTTTACACACATCTATTTAATTTGTTTGTTGATGTATTAATTTATGTATTTAGCTATGTGTGTATATATATATATATATATATATATATATATATATATATATATATATATATATATATTTATATATTATGTGTGGTTTGAACCTGAATGCCACTGAATCTTTATGTAGCTTTTAATCATTGTATCTATTCAGATGCATTTTTATTTAGCAAATATCTACACTGCTTTATTACATAATTACAGAAGCACTTTTTAAGTTATTTTTGGCATTGCTTTGTAGCTAGGAGGAGCAGTGGAAAACTGCACTGCAGCAAATGTATCTAACTCCATTTACCTCTGATACAGTTTAATACAAAGCGAGGTAAAACATATTGCTCATGAAGAACATCTCAGCTGTGGTAGCATAAATCACAGTTGACATCAAAGTAATGCATCAATTTTACATAATGCACCCATTTGCCACAGATGATCAGTCAAACAAAAAGCCATAGAAATTATCCTTTTTATTTTTATCTTGTTTTTTGGGGGGGATGGATTAAGTTGAATAGCTGCAGACAATTTAACATTTCTTGCTACATTGTAAAGGTGCCTCTATTGAAAGAAATATATTAACTCCCATAGTTAATATCATATTTTGTAATCAAAACAAACAAAATCCATAAATAAAGCATGCTACTAATGTAATGACACAGAGTGACTGCTAAGAGCACAGTGCTACAGATCTCAGGTAGAATTCTGCGTTGGAATTTAGTTTTTGTTGACACATGCAAATCTAAACCAAAAGCATAGAACTAAATATATACTAGGAACATTGGATGCTGTTCACTTGAGCAAGTGAAGCAGCCTATGAATATGAAGGCAGTATGCAGCAATGGCACAAACATGACAAGAGAACACAAAGCCAAAGTTGCATTTCTCTTAACAACTACAAGAGGTTGCTTGCACCATCAGTCACCATAATAGCCAAACTATTCATTCAAGTGACAACATGACTGAACATATTCATATACAAGAGCACCGTACATATAGTAATACAGAGTATGCACCGGATTGTGTGATTGTATCTTAATTTAAAGAGCAGTATGCATAAATCTCTCCTGAACTATAGGTGCAGTAATTAATTGGGGACTGCTACAGGATAGGCATATTTGTTGACAATGTATTTAAACAACAACATACTGGCTCTTTAAATACACTTTTCATTATCTTCGAATGATGAAACTAAAAGCACATTGTTTTTAGGGTGATTCAACTTTGTACAGGAATTACATTGTCTGGGGACTCTATGTACAAATAAAGAAACATGTACATGCTCTATTAAAGGTTTTGTGGCTGCCCTATAGAACAATTATAACATATCATCTGTCTGACTATGTGTGTTTTCATATCTCAAGTTGCTTTTGAAAAATTTGGCCTGGGTTGCAGTTTTGAATGATTTATCAGACAAATTCAAATGATAAAGAACCAAAGAACTACAACAAACAGCATCACCTCTGAGATATGAAGATAACTGTCAGTTGTTCGATGGTTTTCACTGCCTGAGTGAGTGCTGTACTGAATTTCCACAATGGAGCTCAGACAATGGTGACTCGAACACGAGTGACACTCAGCGTTTTTGTGACATCTCAGTAGTGACACCGATGATTGCACTTCTCGAAAGAGAGGGTTGCATCTGTATTATTATACATTATTCAAAATTGTACCCCAGAGCACAACATTATACTAAAACAGCTGAGCATAGCATAACACACATGGAAGCCATATAATAATAAGTAATAATATGTTTCCATAGGGTAGCCATAAGACCTTTAATACATTATTTGCAAAGATAATTTGCTACCACAAAAGGAGATGTAAGTGCACTCAAGAGAAAGGCTTATTAGGTACTGAGAACTAGTAAGCCTTTCTGCTGATATTTGCAAAAAGAGCTGCCTGCAATATCAGTATTACCCTACTACTGCATTTGATTCACTCCATTCAATCCTCATCTACTGTACAAAGAGACCTGTTAAAAACAAACAAATCCATACACTATTACAGCGTGTTTTGCATGAGGACATCGCAGAGTGTCACTACAGCATTGGCTCTAAGTTAATTAAATTAAAACACTTCTGATAATTTTGTCAACTCCTACAATGGCTCTAAAATTCAGTGTGAACACAGTGCCAGCTCCGTCACATTGGAGGGCTCTCAAAATGCTCTTTCCCTTTTAACAGGTAATGACAAAACGCTATAATCCATTTATGTCCTCTGGTTGTGTTAGCTCGACAGACTCCTAAGGCATTCAGTGTACAGGCCTCTGTGCTGAATCACTGAATCGCACAGATGAATCAGCCAATTAAGGGTTATGAATGTTTTGTGTATTCACGCCAACTGTCAAATGTATTAGCTGTTCATTCCCTTTTTGTATACTGAATGCATGCAATCTCACTTGGGTCTAGAAAAAGAAACATGGCTTTAAAATTATAATTTAAATTCTAGGTTAAAGTACAGATGAGTATCAAAGGAAAACTTTTGATATTGCTTTGTCTTTACTTAATAGTTTAAGTTCAATCAAAGCTGGGAATTTAAGTCATGAAGACTTTTTGCCAGGCATACAAACTCATTTACTCTAAAACACTGATTAGTATATCATGAAATACAGAAACATACATTTGAAAAATATAAATGGTTCTACACAGGAAAATAAATTGTGAGTCTTTAAATGAGAGCATTAATTTCAAATTTAGGATTAAAAAATTGCTTCTTACCCACAGCAAACCACTTAACAGCCAATGTCTGAATGGATAAATTAACATCTGGGACTACAACTTGCTACTGTATCCTTCTAATTCATGAGTTCATTTACTGATTAAGCTTTACAAAAAGACAAGCGTTCTTAATTAACTTTGAAAGCTGCTTGAAAAAATTGTAAACAGATTTCTAGCATCCTGAAATTCAGGGCCGATAATCCACAAAATGCATTGCCATCGATTGTGAAAGTACATTTTAACTCCCAAATTTGTGATAAAAAGTGCTGTGAATATAGTTTATTTCTTTCCAGTTAACCTCAGCCATCATTCACTACAGCTAAATGCTAATTTCCCATGTTCAATATTCAAGACCCTTTATAAATTGTAATCCAATTCCCCAGATTGTTTAATTATAAAATTCTACAGGGTGATTTTGAAAGTGTTTGGTCCAGTGTACTATTTGCATTAGCTTAAATAAAACAATTACAAGTCCAAGTCCACAGAATATATATTTGTTTGCGTGTTTCACGAACAGGAGAAGAAAACTGTGTTTCTTTTATATGGATCGTTTCATCGCCTCTAACGTGTATTATCTCAGATCACCAGCTTGTATCCCTCTCTCATGCAGTTCACTTTATTTATTTCCCTTTTTTTATGGTTTTACAGAAGGCCAACTTAATCCATTCTGCCCTTCTAGGCTCCTATCGTCTCCAAATCAGTATCCCCCGAGACAACAGATTATCCCCTTATCTTCAAAGAAAAGCTCACTTTTAAATTAATCATACCTCATTCTTACTAATTGCGACTGGAAACCTTAACATGGAAAGAAGACATCACAAGTTCTCAGCTCCTCTTATCTTGTTACATTCAATCTTCTAATGCCTTCTGGTCAATCTCCTCACAGTTAAATTGTTAACAGCTTGATAATAACTTAGATGTTATTTCTACACACACTAGTTAAAGTAAAGGATTAAATCAAAATAAAAAAGTTTTTCCACTTGCATAACAGATATTATTGATCACACCAACCCCGGCACCACCCTGTACCCTATATCTTAACTACAGCCGTCTCCAAGAGGATATTAAGCTTTAATGAGGACAGCAGATTTGACATGGCCTTCTACAGTTGCCATCCATGGTTAATTTAATTTAAAGGTTTGGTGCTTTCAGTTCACTAAGACTTGAGTTCATAGCTTTTATTTCAGACAGGACAGCCACTAAGAGATCAGATAACATCAAATGGTCTGCCAGGAAAGAGCCATTTTCCTGTTCATTCTCTCTTTGATCTATTTTTTATGCTACTTCTTTAAACCTGATCTATTACAATAATTTCTGTAATTAATATTATATGCGAGGAACCACATTCCAACTTTAATTCACTGTCTTAAACAAAAGTTCCTTCAGCTAACAGTCTAAAGGGTGAATTTCAAAATGTGTTTTCTCTTACTTAAAAAAATAAAATAAAAGTATAATATTCAAAAGCAAAATTATGTTTTGCATTTGTTTGTATGTTTCACTTTTTACATAAACAGGGATGACTATACAGATGTCAAATTTGAATTATCCATAATTTAAGCCTGCGTCTAATTTGCCAATTGACATTGCCAATGGTAAATAAAAAAAATATTCCATTATTATTACTTAAATCACAATCATTTTACATTAGGGTGGCTTTCTGAAGCTAACCAAAGCCACACCATATAACTGAATAAATGTGGATTGAATATGGCCCATTGGTGGCACACAACTACCCATGTTGCTAGAATGATAATTGCCACAACTGCAAATGAGTGATGTATATTAATAAAAAGACACATATTCAACAAAATCCTCAAGAATATATGGTAAAACATTCATGAAAGAGATCTGCAGATGTGTTGGCATGAGATGGATAATACTAAACTCCATTTCAGCAAGAGTCAGTTCAGTATTGTTGAACTGACAAACCTATGTTATTATTATTATTATTATTATTATTATTATTATTATTATTTGACTGATTATATTACATTATACATTTACAGGGAAACTTCTAACAGACATGCAATGCAAAAGGTTCTCAATGAAATATGTACAATAGAGGATAATGCAAGAAGTGGTCCAAGATCTGCAAAGGTGAATTACATTATCCTATAAATCACAACTACATGTTGAGGTCTTTGCTTTCCATTCAATCATTCATTTGTTTATGTATTTATTTTCATGAATGCTCTGGCCTTGCCTAATATTAAGTCAAACTCCAGAAACACTTTCAATTTATCTTTTGGCAGGAGTCACATAAAAACTTGGCAAACTAGAGCACTTATAAAACTGGTGTTCATGAGCATTTAAACACTAAAAAGCATTACAAAAAAAACATCCATTAGTACATTTCTTATTATTTTTTATGTTCTCTTAAACTATGTTGCTTAGGTATATACTAGTTGATTCAATTGACCAGTGCATTAAAAACTCCATAAAAAAAAACAAAAAAAAAACAATGCTATTAATGATTGATTTACTAAAAGTGTTTGCTTGTTGATCCTTTACACTGCACATGCATTTTATGTGTATGTTGACAAAATGTATAGACATTTTAGAATGCAGTGGGCAGTGTATTCATGATTCATGATGTTTCTTCAATTTGCAATGGCAGCAAACAAATATCTCTTGCACCTGCAATGCGAGTCTTGGTATATTGCTATAGCTCAAAGGCTATAACATGATCTGTGACCATGCCAGCGGAAGTGGAACAAAGTTATCAGCCTGTGAAAGGCTTGGTCTTAACAATAGAAAAAAACACATTCAGTCACTCCTGGAAAGCAGAATGATTTATAATTATGTTGTAAATATTTCAATTAGAATATAATTTAAACGATTTATGAAGCCACAAAACTATTATATGAAAAAAATACATATAATATGTATCATAGAAAAAATGCATGTCATGCACCTGTCTTTTGCTGTGGCTTTGCCTCCAGTATAATTGCACAATTAAAAATATGTTTCCAACACTGCTGGAATAAAATCTTAACTGTGTGCATGTTTTTCATGAAGGGCACTTTCCTAAAAAAAGCAGGAGGATTAATATGAAATCCTTCATATTAGTCATTTATAAACTCAAGGTTGTTTCAAGTGCATTTATACAATAGTATCATTAACATACAGTAATTGACTTTAAGCTATCTTTAACAAAACACCAGGTATTATGTTCAAATAATTCAAGATGTACAAAGAAAATACATGAGAATTTATTTTTAAAATTTAGCTAAATGATCATGTTTACCACCTGAAACAGTCTAGCCATTTTATGCTCATGTTTACCATAATAGGATTTTCAACACAATTGAGTAAAACAAAGGAGCAGATTGTGCTTGAGACCCTCCATCATGCCTAATTGTTTATACTCACAACCTACTGCTTGTCACAATGGGTATGATCTGTTTATGTCAAAGTGACATAAGCACATTGTACTTTTTCTTTCTTCATCTGGATTAGCACACCCAATATCAACAACTCTGAAGTCAGTATTGTTTGTTTTCTTTCCCCCATTACCCGTTTATAACATGCACCTACATATGCCTGACAGGAAATAAACTGGCTCTGTGTTGATCACTTGTATTGCAGTGTCTTCTCTGCATTTTGTGTTACACTGGACACTGAGTTACTTAATAACATAAGTTATTTATAAGAAACATATGACACTTTGAATCAGTAATAAATTAATGTGTTGTTCACTACCAAATATCCTTAAACACACCTGAATAGCCATCCCTGAACAATTGTGTTAGACAATGGTGAATTCGAGTGAATAGGTACTGCAGAGTGAGGGGAGGTTAGTAATTAAGTAGGTTTGTTTAAATTATAGGATATCTTTTATAATTACAGGAAACAAAATGCATAATCCTAGCACCATTGCTATAAATGACAATTTACAGAAAGCACTGTTTTCTGGTAACGTATCACAGTATCTACAGTTAATATTTAGACATTTCAACTTTTTCTTGCTGTGCTTTTATGGTGAGCATAGCTTTAAAGCTAAACTACAGGACAGGATTTGAAATGGTGGTATAGTGGACATGAATCATTAACTGTGGTAACAGCAACAGTTTGTGGTTGTGGATTGCTCAGTTAAGTAAATTAAGACACTAAGAAAGGTTACAGACGAGCCATTTGAAATGTAGAATTACCACAGCTGGTGAGAATAAAGGAAGACATGGCATGGACAAAGGGCAACAACAAGAAGCAAATTTGCTCAAATAAATAAATACAAATAAAGCAAAAACCAACGAAATGAGCATAATGTAGAGAGTACATCATGTTATTTCTTAAATAGGGATCAAGATTGTTAAGAAGGAAGAAAGAGGCTCATATCTCACCAAACCCCAAGAGTTGTCGCTGTTTGAGCAGCAGTGATACAGAGTCTGAAATGGCACCCCTGTGACAAGACAGATATGCTCTGCCTGGAGAACAAGAAGGATGTGTCACATGGGCGTGAACTCCACTACACAATGTCATTGAGAGTAAATACACCTATGAGCAATAACTCTTTCCCATTGAAACAGGGAACAGTTTAATTGAAACTCTAGCCAGTTATTGTCAAAGGTAAATACATTAAGATTGTACTTTTGGCAGGGGAAAAAAATCACAAAAACATGCAAGAATGTAATTTATAAGCATATGGGTTGAGGGGTATCAGATGGCAGTTTTAAGCTAATCTAGTGTATGTTTCAGTTTCACCTGCAGGCTTTACAGAGTTTATTAAACATCTGTCAACTAAAGCCCTCATTATAAACCTGTGATAGAAAAAACACTAACAGAAATTGTTCTTCACTTGAAACTTCATTACAGCTGAGGGGAAGAAGTGTTAAGACAACAAGCCATCCACTCTAGCCACTGTATACCAAGATTGAATGGCATAATAGAATTACAGCAAACTGAGAAGAAGGTGATTCAATTACACATGTTTCAGTTTTTCACACACATAGAAAGATGATGCAGGTTGTGGGATCCAAAACAGAAAAACTGGCCCCTAGCGACTGGATGGAATGAACATAAACCTTACCAAGACATGGCCAATTTCAAAGAAGCTTATCAAACATTAAAACCTAAGCCTCAAATGACATTGTTTTCTTTTAAATTATGTAGTTATGTCTGCAATATCTCACCCCTATGGGAAACATGGTTTTAAAGACAAGAGATAGTCTAAACCTTGTCAGGTGACTCTTAGATATTGGGATACATTTGTTGCCAGAAGGTTTAAAAAAAATAAGCTGACACTAACATGACATAAAACATCTTTGCTCTGCCATATTGTACTTGGATTTGGAGTGGCTGGATAAGGTGCTTGTTAAATCTTGCCTCTCTCAATTCCTAGACTATGTTGTGTTTCATCACATGCAGAGAGAAACATTGCACACCAAAAACTCCCAATTCACTGTCTCCCTTACTATGAACAGTAGAGTTGTGTGTAAGTCCAAACAAATCGATCTATTCTTTATTTAAAAAAGTAAATCACTTAGACACACCTATATTCTTCACAGTGAGAGAGAGTGTGATGGAGAAGGGGAGGTTGCATGGGTTGATCCCTGCATGTGATGCACCCGGACTGAGTTTGAGGTGTAGCACTACAGCAGTCGGTGGAGTTTTATTGCTATGAAAAGAACAGTGCCAAAATGTGTTAAAGCAAACAAGCACTACTGAATATTATTGCCAATAAGGATATAGAGCGTTTTACTTTTGATAATTATGTTTTCAATATACTGTTCGGCTGATATTTAAGTGCCTTTCCCCAGCTGATAAATTGATATCTTATTTACAATTAAATAACATATGTACAAATTCAAATAAAAAACACAGAAATAACAATTTGAAATGCTAAGATGCAATGCGATGTTATCTGAGTTTGTTCAGTCATCTACAAATATCTGATGAGTAAGTATTAATGAAGCTGAAAACCACATAATATATTATTCATAAAAATAATAACTAGCTAAAAAAACTACGGTGTTACCACAGTCATCCAACTGTCTATTTAAGCCTGCTAAGAAACCTTTTCTCAATTACTGTTCACAGTGGGAGAACTGCAATAACTGGGCTTAGTGCCACTTCTTGCCATCCATCTTAAATTAAATGGCTTAATCAATGCCAAATGAGAGTGGAAAAACAGGAAAATACTGCACTTAATTACCCTTTATCCCATCAACACACCAGAAACAATACAAAAACCAAACCGTTTTATTCAGTAACCTTATTCTCTAATGAACTAACACATTTCGATCATCAGTTCTTGACAACTGTACTGTGTAGTACTGTACTGTGTGCGCCAAAATACATTTTACAAACATATAATTTGTACACCACTAATTTAAAGAGAAACATGGAGCTCTTATTTTATATACACCAAGCATGTTTTCAGAAAAAAAAAAAAAAACAACTGAATTGTGTTTGGATAGAGACACTAATTGATGATGAAAAAACAAACAACAACAACCTAATTTGCAGCATTTCTCTACCAGCAGCATTTGCATGCTGAGGCTGCAAGTAAAAGCCAAATCAAACAAGTGCACTTCAGAACTGGCTTTGTAATTTGTATTTATTTATAGCCTATTACATTTGTACTTCAAGACATGTAAGAGCTCGAAGATCCACACTTATATTCATTACACTTGTATGATTTTGTATAACCTGCTTAATTATTATATCAGGTCACATGCGTTAAAATAAAGGATATTTAGTTTTAGTCTAAATACAGACAATACATATTATAACATTTAAAATAAATATATAAAAAATTGTATGATGAAATTACACAAGAGGTGACTACTGACTTCCGAAATGTCTTTCTGACTGCTATTGAAAACATTTAATAGATAATTTGAAACCTTTATGTTTTTTTCTATCATGTTCCAGTATATAACACATATTTGGATACATACATGTATAAAACAGCTCTGGAAAAAATTAAAAGACCACCAATCAATGTTAAGTGGTCTCTTATTTTTTTCCAGAGCTGTATTTTGAATAATAGCTAATAAATCCAACAAATATCTTAGATCTTCAAGCACAACTTTGATAGCCACTGAAACCTAAAGCTCTAGAAAGAGTACATTGGTGAAACATGAATATGCATACAGTATATTACTTACCTCATTGTAGGGACACAACCGAAAGCTCCCACTGAAGAAATGACTAGTTAAACAATATTGCAAAGTAGAAAATATTGCAAAACCTCAAACAGAAACATTCTGACAGCTGTTTTTGTTTGTACTGGTTTGACTGGTTGGCTAACATATGTGCCGTAGATCACTTTTCATTTGAGTCTTTTTTGACTGGTGTGGATGTGGAAAAAGGACACATTACAGACAATATAATATATAAGCCCTGAAACAACATAAGAATATCCCAAAGAAGGTATCCTCTACTCACATCTGAATTAAAACGGAGCTGGCAGACGTTGCAGGAGATAACTTGCTTTTTCTTTGGAGGAATAGACACTCCAAATGTGTGGTTAATTACAGCTTTCTGTACAGGATCCATCTGGAGGGCAAACATCGGAAAAGTACACTTAATACAGAGCTGGAGAAATCGGTCTTAAGCTTAACATTTATTAGAGAGATTTTATGTCTGCTGAGAGACTGCTGAGGTAAAGGCTTGCATATGAATAACCATTAAACCTTACGATGAAGCAAAAATAACTCATTAGTATGTTGAACTTACAAAATGCATCATAATACAGAAACCTTTCAAGGTAGGCCAAGGACTGCAATTCAACCATTAATCATTTTAAAGACAAAAAAGGGGGGGATAATGTAGCACAAGACCATAATTTGACATTTTAAAAAAGTTAAAAAAGTGATTCAAACAAAACAGATTATCATGTAGACTAACACAGCAAAACATTTAAATTGTCCGTTTGTATTGATCAGATCTACGTTCTCTCACATGCAACCTAGCTGATGGACAGAGAGGTTATTCAACTTTCCATTTTAATTCTAATACATGTTATTGAATTAATACACATGCAGTACACAGTAACTGACACCAAGTTATGTATAACTTACACATATGTTGTGTCTGAATTAACAAAAGAAAAATGCATGACAAAAGTATTGAATTGAAAGAAATGATAACGGATACCTTTTTCTTTTTTCTTAACAGTTTATCCCAGAAGGAGACACTCGTAAGTGCTATATCTTGTATTTATTTCAAATGCCCATTTTAAATCTGCTTGTCCAGAATGCTTAAAAAAAAGGTCCAAACCACAGAGCCGCACAACAGCACAAGGGCAAACTCACATACAAAGTGCCAGCTCTTCCCCGGGGGCAGTAACTCTTGATTACCACAAAGCAGTTAGGTGCTCTTTCATAAACAAGAGAGCACTGGGTGTCATTTGGTCACAACGAGAATCAAAAAACTAATCCATTAAGAATTGATAAGATATTACTCATAGCTTGGATGGATTACAGTAAGCTGGGAGGGCATGGGTTCAACTTCCTTTAACTAATAAGAGTGCTTTTAATTTCAGGAGAAGAGCCAACATTTTATCAACCGAGGTTCTTGCCCAACTGCTAAGATTAAAAAGACTTAATTATATTCTGTGTAAACACAAGATACATTCTTAAAAAGCTTTTGGGATGTAAAATGCAATTCTTAATTTTATAGCCAGGCCCTTTTTGGAATTACTTATAATCATACAATTGCTGACAGAAAAGTATTTTAAAGTGAAAACGCAATCTAGAAAGAATAAATAAGTATGAGGTTCCTGATATATTGTTAAATTTGTAACACATGCTGGAGTGTGGAGTAATTATATAGTATTTGTTTTAATCAATGCTTATTTTAGATTTTAGGACCATTGATACACATCCTAAAAAAAAAAAAAGCGCAGCCATGTCCTATCTCCCAGACCCTACAATAAAATTGGCATTTAATTGCTTTTTTCAGACATGCTATACTATCCAGATATTGATTCATTACACTTAAAAGATTGACTTTGTCTATCATTCCAGCACTGTTAATTACATTTTACTGATAAGAATTGCTATGGGGTGATGCTTGCAGTGTGGCAGGCTGTCACTATCCAATGAATTTCAATTATACACTTCTGTCATTTCTCTCTTCTTGGCTCTTCACTCAGCTATACAAAAATAATTGAAAATCTATTCTGGTAAGCAAACAGTCTCTGACTTGTTACTTTATTTAGGAAATGTTTTGGGGGGGAAAAGAAAGAATATTGTGTATTAAATTGGTGGCGGGTTCTTATGTTTTTGGAAGGAAACACTCAAAGGGACTGTGTTCCAAATATGAAACTGCAGCCAAGCTTTTCTGGCAGATTAAACAGAGAGTTGTTCATGTTTGAACTGTGAACAAAGACGCTATATGAAGGAGAAGACAATAAACACACAGAAAAAAACAGGTCTTCACCCAAGCCAGACAGTCAGCCAGGAGTTATTCTAATAACAGAATAACAAGACAACCAACAATTTAATGTTTTAACTAAAACGTATTTGATTAAGGTGCGTTAACTAAAGTGTGATATTTGGTTTATAAAAAAGAAAACCTCTCATGTGGTATCTTATTATTAAAAGACACCTGAATAAAACAATGGTTTTACACACATACTAAATATCATGGTAACCTATGTTTTTAAGCAAGAGAAAAACTGCAAAAATTGAAAATCAGGTATATTGAGATTTTGCCCTTTTGTTTCCCCTGAATATAGGGAATTTACACTAGATGAAGCCAATCAGGTGGCTATTCTCCTGCTTGTCAGATCAATTTGTTGTTCAGAGGTTTTTCCTGTCTGAAAGATTTGGCTTGGTTCCAAACATCCATTGTCTATTGTGTGTGATATGGTATATCTATTGATTACACTGACGGGGTAGTAGCTGCCTACAGTAATGCAGCAAATGTGTAGAACCATCGTGCCCATCTATACACAATGCATCAGTCTGATTAATTACACCTAGTTTTTATTTGATGACATCTCCACATACACTGGCACCAAATTCTATTCAGACACAATCTCAGAACAGTATTAATTCAGTGTTGAAATTGATTTTGCCCTTTAAAATGATAATTAACTTCAATATTTTAACCAAGCTGGCTTAATGTTTGTTCAGTAAACGAGGCTTAGCATTTGATACACTTCTGGTGTTTAAACATTCATATGTTATGGGGCATCTAGAACCTGTTTATCCTCACACTGCTAATAAAAGCTTGCCTGTATTGTATTACAATGAGCTGCTTGGAACTGGTTACTGTCTGTGCTTCGCAAAATTAAGCGTCACTAATTATAAATGGGGACACCTGCTCTCTACTGTTGTAGAATATACTTTACGGAGACTAATGTACCACTGCAGCATCCAGCTTAGGCAAGCTCCATTTTCAGTTACACTGGAGCAAAATATCCCTTTTTCCATGAGAGAATGAACAAGATTGGAGCAACATGCAACTGAACACATTTTGTAAACAAAAACAATTTGAATAAAAGTTAAAGCTTACCAGGGAAATAGTTACATAAAGGTTTGAAGCTTTCTCACTCTCAAAATTAAATTAAAAGCACTCAAATGTGAAAACAATTTTCTGGTTTGGAACGGTGCAGTGAGATATAAACGTCTTTTTTTGTTTGTTGTTTTGTTTTGTTTCGACTGATTAAAACACTAAATTAAATCCATCTGTATAAACATTGGAGTACCAGTTTAGTCAGAATGGAAATACTGTCTAAAGTACTATTCCCAAATATAAACTGACATTAAAAAGAAGCCTTTCAACTTTTTATGTTTCTTTATTTAGCAAGATTTAAGGTTGTCACCTGTGCCCCATATGTTCCCAAAGTTAATATAAAAAGCCCTCCCTGTCCTATACAACGTTTGAAAAATATGTGATTATATTAACATAGAAATTTTTTAATGGTAATGATTATATTGTTGTTCTTGTGTTTTTGGTTCCGCTGTCATGTACTCATTATATGCATTGTTTTAGTAACAGGCATGTTTTAAGTACTTTTAGTCAAATAAATTATTATAATCTACCACATTTGACTAAGATAAGATTATTCTTCTCTACCCAAGTATAAATACTCATGCTCTACTGAAAATTGGAATGCATTATCACTGCAAGCTATGCTGGCCAAAGAAATTAAAATGATACACAGTCTTTATACAGAAAAAAATGTTAATTTGCTGGTATCATTATATCCAGACTCCATATAATTACCTTCAACTTTAATACAATGATTACAGTTTGTAGAAGTACTTAACACATAATGATAGCATTAAGATGATTAAAATAATGTTTTGCTTTTTAAGAAAATGGAAGTTACTCAGCTAGTTTAGAGTGAATATGAAAAAGTCTGAAGAGTACAGACCTTGACAGATGATTAGGTCCTATGGCAAAGGTTTGACTTTTTTTTTTTTTTTTTTAGTCTCTAAAGACTTGTAGCATTAAGCTTCAGTAGAACTCTGTAGACCAAAGTAAAGACATTTCTGCTGCATGTTTTCAAAAACTTATCTCAGGATGTGCAGATTTAAGAAAAATAAAATGTGTATTCACTATTTCAGGTCACATCAATTTCTAATGCATGCACTATCTTTTAAAATGAAAACTGCTTTGGGGAAGATAAAGAAAAAAAAATCTATTTTGTTCACCCTAGTTTAGGTAGTGGCAGTGGGGAAATCAATGTCTGGGGTCTATACAGAGACTGTTTGCAACATGCATCCTGTATCCTAGCATCACAAATAGTCTCCAGGTGTTAGGAACAGTATAGTAATTGTGGAATGAGTTGAGTTAATGGAGAGCAAAGAGAACAGTCACAGCAATGGTAACTGTATGCATTTCAGACACGTTTTCCAAGTAGGAAAAAGGTAGAGCTTAGTTCTCAAACTTGAAGTGATACAGTACTAAAACTGAAACCATGATCTAGAATGTTTTGCAAGGCAGGTTTGACTGATTATTTCCTGAACAGGCACATCACATCACACAGAATGGCAGTAAAAGACAAAATGTACTTACTGTATTGAAATTGGGAAAGAGTCCAACAGGAGAACTAGAATCCACTTGAAAGGACATAAAAGGTTTGATATCCAATGAGGACTGCATCATCAGAGGTGTTCTCACAAGTGCAGGAAGTGTGCTGCTATTGCATGTACTTCCTGTTAGTGAGAAACGAAATAGATGCCTTTAGCTCTGGAGCAAGAGTCTATTTCTAGCACATGTTAGAGAATAAATTATTGCCACACAAGCCTTCGCAGAAATAAAAAATTCTGAAGCGGCCGCTGTGATTAGTGAAAAGTAACTCATCATTTTCTAAATGAAGCAGAACATTTCCTTGCAAACGGCTAAGTTCGAATCCTGGAGAGACATATGGTGTGTGAATCATCCTGGCAGGTAGAATGATTGTGTCTCTGAGTCTGAACAGTCTGACGAGCTGAGAGGCTGGGGACAGGCACCTATTAAAGCCAGATGCTTACTGAATGCATGCGGGCCTATCAAATCAATGGAGCTGAAGGGCTACAGGGACTTTATGCAAATCTGGGGCAGCAGAGGTCAGACTGCCTCTCAGATTATTGTTTGTTTATAGTCCTCCGTTCCATTGAACTCTGTATTCGGTATAAGCATGTTTAAATACAGAAGCTCTTAACACCACTGTGCGCTGCAATCTTTTAACCCTTATTGTTATCAAAAGCAAATAGATACATGGAAAATCAAAACAGTAATATCAATAACAAAATAAATTCATTTCTGGGGTTGTTGCCAATATACATAAATCCACACAAGCACACTGATCTAGGGAGAGAGGGAGAGGTAGAGATGTAGTGCATATATATATATATATATATATATATATATATATATATATATATATATATATATATATATATAAACATAAACAAGGGCACCTTTAGAATAAGCTTAAGTAATAAAAAATGAAAAAAACATGGTATAAATTATGTCAATGGTAAATCCAGAGAAATCAGTTAGATAGGTTTTTCTTCACTTTCGATGGGTGTTGTGTGGAGAATCGCAATGTACACGCAAACTGCTGACCACATACACCAACCGGGTATAGCAAGAAATAAATATTCACTGACCAATTTTAAAAAGCTAGAATTGAAGACCATTTTCTCTGTCTTTTTTGTATCTTTTGTGTCTGTGTTTCCTCAGCTACACATCTGAATGATTTAGTGAATTGTGAAAGAATGAGCAGGCCCAGTAATCCTCTGGGGACCACATGCTGTTTCTAGAAGAATCAGAGCACTCATACGTACATTTCAGATACTAAGAGACATAGTTGTTAGCATTTCAA
The DNA here is from genome assembly GCF_036373705.1 of Amia ocellicauda. NCBI lineage: Eukaryota > Metazoa > Chordata > Actinopteri > Amiiformes > Amiidae > Amia > Amia ocellicauda. The sequence goes on along the minus strand of NC_089865.1, from coordinate 14,463,393 downwards.
AAAGCTCTTATTTTAATATTGCAAGGTACGAGGAGGTTTCTGTTTTTTTATGCTTATACAACTGAAGCATACTGTATACATCTGAATGAGCCTATGGCTACAATGTGCTTCTTGTAGTGAGCAGAAACAGCTACAGGATTCCTGTCATTATCTGAAATTAAATTCAATCAGAGGCAGAGATGCAGAAATTCAAAATATGCAGAAAAATAACTGGAACACTAATTAAACTCCTTTAAATATTTTACGATGAAAGTGGAAAAACAAAATGTAAAACGGTTAGGTATCCATCTTTTTTACCCAGCTATATCAGAACGAAAGTGTGCATCTGCACTAATGATAATGCAGATGGTTGCATGTAACCATTTTTGTTACCTTTTATTTGTAGCTAATGCTAACTTTTATACTATATAGTCCCACTTCCAAATGACAGGTTTACATTTAAATAATGACAACATGTGTTTGTTGTTATGTGACAACCCTTCTGAACAAGGCACTGTGAATAAGTTTTATACTTTCATATAGTCTTTAAAAGGTCACTTACATCCCGGGAGTGAGTGTGTTTTAAGCACTATGATTTTGTAGAGCTATGTGTAAGCCATCAGTGTAATATTTCTTAATCTAACTCTACAGTTCAGTGTAGTTGCTTGCACACTGGCTTAGAGTAGTTCCACTTCAATACCCATGTTACTGTTCTTCAAATACTATCACTGTGTGTGATTTAAAGCTTGCTCATGCGTAAGTGAATGAAATGTCTTCATTTGAGGGACATTTCGTTTTGCTTTTTGGAGCCTCTTGCGAAAGAACAACCAGGTAGATTTGTTTTCACTATTTCGTTTTTGTCATCAAGAATGTGGGGTGAATCATACCACATAAATAACAGCACATAAATACTTGCTAGGCACTACACAGATTTTCCTATTGCCTTTGTGCGACATTACTCAATGAAAAGAGTAACTTGTATGCATCAGTGTGGTACATATTATACAACAGTGCTGCAAATAAAACCACTATTTTAAATCAATTTTACCATGAGATTTAAAGATACTTTTCCTAATGGTTTTACATTGTCCAAGATGCGTTTGATTATGCATACATTAGACATTAACTTTATATTGATTTTTGGTTGGCTACTGTTTTTTTTAGGCCTATTTAACATGACAAACCAATACATTTGTAAGCATTGTACAAATCAAAACACTTGAGTCCTTCAGTTCTACTGTATTATCATCACGCACTGCACTGATTCTAGTATATCACATGCCCACTGTGACATTTTAAACATTCAATTACACATTGTCCCATTATTTACATTGACATACCTAGAAAAGGCCAGACTGGGTGTATTCTTGCACTATGGCTAAAATATGGCAAACCTAGAGGTGATCACATTTTCAATTTAATGAAATTAAATTAGTCGATCCAGAAACCAGATATTTGTTGCTGACACACCGCATTTCATACCAATACAGAATGTATTTGTTCACATTGATAGGCTATAATAGAAAACATAAATATGATCTGGTGCAAATATTCAAAGCAGTAGTGATTTGTAGTAACCCAGATTAAAAAAAATAAAAACAATAGAAACAATAAAGGATACTGAGCAACTAAAGTTTCAATTAATTCAATATGCTATTTCAACTATTACACAGCTCGTATGGCATAATACACCAACTTTATTCCCCTCTAATATGATTTAATAAAATTAATACAAATATACACATCAGAAAAACACGTAATAAGATCATGATATAATTTACAAGAACATTTTTAATTTTAATAAATCCAGCTAATATATATATATATATATAGTTTCACCATCTTTGTCTACCGCTTAAGTATTTCACATTAAGGCACTGATGTTCGATACAATTTGAAAATATACTGCACCCTTCAATGATCTATGAACATTAACACCTCAAGACGTTGCCTCTGTGGTCAGCAGGTTAAATTAAACTAGAGCTGGTCCTCATAGAAACTATTATGGGCCTTTGTGGTCTTAACCTAAAGGTTAACTAAATTGTATTTCTTGTAAAAAAAAATAAACCAGAAACAGATGATTTCCTCATTAGCATTAAGATTATTTTGAGTTTGTTTGCTTTGTCATATTCTGAAGTTCTATTTTTAATTCATAACACAAAAAAAAAAAAAAAAAATCACTCTCACCACATGAACTCTGTTCCCATTATATCACACGCAGAGAGCAGAACTCATCATAACCCCCAGTCTGCTTCTTGAGGGGAAAATTAAAGAAAGGATAGCTAGAGTTCCTTGAATTTATCAAACCTCCCAACTTCTACACTGTATGGAGAGAGAGAGAGAGGCAGGGAGGGGGTGCGGTAATTCTGTGACATAACGCAACAGAGACAGTGAGAGGCACGTCCTCTCAGCCATTCCTAAGCAATTATATATTCGTATTATTAATCAGAATTAGCAGAGCTCAAGAACATTGTAAAGAAAACAATGCCACATAATCTAAATGCTAATAAGGAAATGTTTGTTTATAACTAATTTAAATGAATACCATTAAGCTGACCTTTAAGTACCACCTACATTTATATAGTACCATTCCCTGTGTTGCAGAGATCATTTATCTACCAGTCTGTTCATCTATCTAGTGAAACAAGGTCAGATATTTTGTACATGAGTTTTATGTATTCAGAAATAATAATGTTGGTAATTTATAGTTTGTGCTTTTTGTTTTTCTCAAACATAATTAAGTGCTCAGAGTAGAAAGCTACTGTAAAATAACCGCTGTTTTATAGATAAATAAAAATGTGATTCAGTTTCCTTATCAATGCAATAAACATTGTTTAACTTGACCTACTGTTTATTCAGATTAAGAATAAACATCAGTGCAAAGGAATGACAATACAAGTAAAGACAGGTTGTAGCTCACATCCAGTCAGCTTTTCAAAATACCTTAGCTATACAATCAGGCTACTAGAGGGATTAAAAACAATTCTGGTCACCAGGCAAACAAAGCTATATGCCAGTTTGATACCATCAGAGCACTTATGTTGCAGATGTTATTCTAAATGATTATGAAAACTACTGTCCTTGAAAGGTAAACAAATACAATTTTAAGCAAAATGTATTTATGGATTATGTTCTTGTTAGACTCCCTATTTAAACATACTTAAACATTCATAAAAGTAGCTGAATATTAATCCTGGTATATTTGACATATATCCGTTAGGCAAAACATAATAAAGAATAATTATAAATCAGAAATAAGTCATTGTAAAGTTCAGTACAGATTACAGAAATTAATGACTGACATTCAAATTTGCCATCTTTAACAATTTAACTTCTTTACAACAAGAGCATTATCAAACAGCAGCAACAAAACTAAATACAACCATTATGTGTCAATTGTGACCAACAATGGAAATTAGAATAACAGCAACAAATATGTATGAGCTGTAAAGGGTTTAACTTTATCCCCTGAAAGTATCAAAGTATCAAAATAAATATTGCACCATCTTACGGCATGTTCCTTACAAATGAATGATCTTACCTAGAAAGCCTCTCGAGTTCATATTTATGATGCACATTAAGGTGCAAATCTTTCCACAACAAACGTGCTACTTTATCCAATAAAAAATGTCAAAGAATAATATGTTTTTTATTAACATGATATATGGTGAAATGAAAAACATTTACCATGCATGTCAACTGTTGCATGCACATCCACAATTCACAAATCTCTGTGAAGCGTACAATGTACTTTGCCCCCATTTGCAAACAGGGGTGGAGTATTGTTTGACAAACATCCTCTGTGAAGTTCTCTCATTCACCTATGACTGGGTAAATACTTATGAAGAGTGAATACTCTTCATAACCTGCAAAGGTGCGGGGAACAATACAACAGCTAATATGTGTTGAACAGTTAAGAAATGTTTTTGAAAATCCTATGAAAAAACAGCAATCTAATTATAAAATATATATATAGTCCTGCCTTGACAAATATTTTAGTAAACAGATTGGAAAGGAACTGAAAATATATTGTTAACAATTATTGAATGTTAACATTTAGTATCCACTGCTAAGTGAACTTCGTGACCCATTTAGATCTGTCCTTCTTGTGCCAGTGCCTATTAAACATCTATTTTAGGATTTAGTCCTTTTTGCAAGCACTAAGTGATTGACTCAATCAATTGTAGTGATCAATTATCGATTGGAGAGTTTCCCATGCTTTCAATGGTTTTATTTAACTAGAGGATCTGAGCCCTATGTTTGTTTTCAAATGTTTCGTCAGAATCAAATATTTACAAGGTTGTGGTTACAGCAGTGTGCTCACCAACTACTTTTAGAATAGCAGTATTAATTAAACAGATTGATTTCAGAAATGGGTGTAATCCTGGATGTTCTGCTTCAAGTAAACAGGTAGCAAGGTGAAAATTATAACCCATAGGCAATGAGAATGAGAGCTCCTACAAATTAATTCTTAAAGCTCATTGCATCAGGGAGCTGTTTATAGTTGAATTAAGATCAAAATAAAATATATGTGAAACAATATAATTCTGTTTAATGCTACTACATGTGTCTACAACAGAAGATTAAGATATGTTACATGTACAATTAAGTGTGTAAAGCTCATATGGTATTCTGAGCTTTTGGAGCTGGGTGACTGCATGACCACTGGTGCCGCTGTGAAATGATTGCTGTTAACAATGCTGAAGTGAATGCAGCATGAAATTGCTCTTTTCCCAAAGGTTAACAAACACTCTGTCTCCAGTCACCCAATCAAATCTGTATTCAAATATACCTCAAATACTGTTTGTTTGAATGAAAAAACATACCAGTTACGTTCAATAATAATAGATGTGGTGCAGACACTGATACTTTGGAATTTAAACAATGATGTGTTTAAGACATTACTATTACTAAAGAAACTGACAGGTTGAAAGAGTATATGTATGCATTTATATATTTGAGAGAGAGAGGTATCTATCTCTCTATATACAGTATACACACACACAAAGTATATAAACAGTAGGCAGTCTAGGCTGAAATACTTCATTTTACTACCCTCAATTCCTTGGACAGTAAGCCTTCTGCCTGTAAAAGTGTAACCTGACCTCGAGTCAATGAAATAAAATACATGGATTACTAAGCGGAATAAAGAAAAAAGCATCTCTGCACTGACAATGTGATGTGTCAAAAGTGTGATGAAATGCCCGTTGATCTGTAAAATATTGGTAAGATGCTAGTCTTAGTTCCAGAGAAGCATAGAGCAGTACTGAGTAAATAGACCTTTGCTGGAAAACTCAAATCTACTGGTTGTAGAAATGACTCCTTATAGCCTGGTTTCCCCCTACAACACAGTCTGAGTTTAGAACTGTCAAATATCACATCAAATAACCAATCTGCTTAATTATTCCACTCACTTTAAATAATATCTATGATCTAGACATGCATTCTAAAATAGCATTGACATTTAAATGTTATGTGAATAAATTTACCTAATATTTCAGCACTAAAGTAGCCTTAATCTCACAGTCTGGATTAACTCGGCCTAATTCTGGAATCATTCCTACATTTTGTATAATTTGCATATTCTGCTTTTGGTTTATATAACAGAGAATTAATACATCTGTAAATATTGATGTATAATTTGCTAACTGTGAGTAAACCATGTCTTACCAACCAGTATAGGACACTATTCAACCATTTTATTTAGGTTTAATATAGGAAGCAGATGGATAAAGATAGATATAGGTTCATCCAAATAGGAAAATATTTTTGTGGCCAACACCCATGTTAGTAATTAAAAATTAATTTCCATGTAGTGGTTGTCACACATTGATTCACCCATTGCCTTTACTCAGCCAAAGTCAATTGGATAAAAAAAACACAAGTGTGTAATACATTTTTTTTAAGCCTTTATAAATAGAAAAATATTAAATATCAAAATTATCTTTTGTTATCTGACTTCCATCATGACTGCAGAAGTAACATTTATCTTGAGTTGGTTCAAATGTAAAAATAAAAAACCTGTGTGAAAGTACATGTGCTGCATAACCCGATTCCAAGACATCTCTATGTTGACAGACGGGGAAAAGTTGCTATTGAAAACAGTGTTCAGATGTTTTGAATTAAGCAAGTACAAACTCAGAAATCTGTTTCTCACACACATAAGTGTCCTATATTTAGCTGTTTATTAGTAATAACAGAGATGCAATTCAATGTTCAGCTAGAGGGAGCGCCACCAACACAAGTCACTGAAGCAATTAGCCTTGGCAATAAAAAGAGCCAGAGGTCTGATTCTCCCTCTGCTTTTTACAGCATTTCCCTCCAGTCACTTGCAGCTCCCCCATGGCACAGGATCTCCCACCACCTTGTCTTTATCGCCAGCCTGGGGTTTATTGTAAAATGGGTTTGCATAGGAAAGTCAATAAACAAATCAACAAAAATCATTGTCTAATCTTAATAATAAAGTGTTTTTATTTTTTTGGGGTGTTTTTCCAATAGCTACAGAAACTCACCTGAATAAAACAAAAACAAACAACCACAACAAAAATATTAGATTGATAAGTATTTGATCTCACAAACGTATATATGTATCTGCTGTAAATTAAATTGCATGTATAGTCCAACTACTGAAAATATAAGTACTAACAGAAATTCCACCTGTTAATTTAAAAAAACAACAACAACTGTAAATTGTATTTAAATGGTTAAAAACTAAAGCAGTGAAAATTTCAGATTACACAGCAGAAAACATGTCAAGAAGGATGATTCAGCTAGTTGCATTATGGTAATTTGTAATAGGGAAAGTACTTTAAGAAAACCATGGCCTGAAAATGCCATCTGATATATGACACCATCATTTAAATGATGGGTTAAAATGCCGCATACAATCAAAGATGTGGTCGAATGAATGTTATTCTCTAAGACTTAAATGGAATGAAATGCCATATCTCAACTTTAAGAAATAGGAAAAATGGTTATTAAGAAAAAAAAGCTAAAACAGCACATAAAGACAGACTATAAAGGAAATTAGAAGGTAGATTTCTTTGGGCATTCTTGTCGTCTCCCATTAATATTAGATGATTCTATCATGGAATACTTAGCTCTAATCACAGATCAGCAAATGTAAAAATAGAATTGCTCTATAAATACTTAATTTAATGCTATTTAAAGCAATGTACAATCTCAAGTTTCCATGACAAATATACTTTCTCAAACGCTGTAATCTCTGTAGTAAGACAGAGCCTTATATTTGAGGGAGAAATCTTTCGGTTCTTCATACTGTTATTATGTAAATATTTATGCAGTCTATTCAATCAGAATTCTACACTTCGACAGATTCTACCATCCCTCATAATATAGAGATGTATTTCTGAGATCCATGTTTATATGCATAGGCAGATTAATCTGTTCTTTATCCAGATGTGCTGATACTTGATAAACCAGATAAAAAAATAAAATCAGTTAAAAAAACAAATGGCAAGGTTTTTAAATTAACTGATTTCTCCAAAAAGAAGAGGCTACACACTTTGCTTCTGCATATGTGAAGTAGTTCCTTAAGATATAGAAACAGAATAGCATACAGAAAAGCAGTTTATATAGTTTGCAGCATATTTACGGGGACCTTATAAGGAGTGAAAATAGGTAGTGCAACTCCCAGTGACCTGCATATTCATAGCAAAAGCAGAACAGATTCCCCCAGAAATGAATGGTTAATGTGATGTTGTTTTTCACATTGCTCCTTCTCATGAAATGAATTATGTTACAAAGCACACAGAAACTCAAATTTAAAATGATGTCATCGTGTTTGCTTTTAATGCACATTAATGCAGCTACATCTATGGATTGTGTGCCTAATTGCCCACATAACACTTCAAAGAAGATTCTATGCCTTCCATTGCAGTTAAACAGTGCAGCACTAATATACTGTAATGTACAGAAAGATATGTGATATAATGTCACCATTAAAACTAAATATTTTACAATCTGCAGATATATATGACAAAGTAGTGTGGTGACACATTTGGCAGCTTTATTTGTAACACCATCTGTGGACTGCACACTTGTATTGTAATGCAAGCGCTCAGAAATGGAAGATACATATTGTCAGAAGGCAATACTGTCAATATATACTTGTATATTCAAAAACCTGAGCTGATATTTGTCCAGAACATACCATACAATATAAACAGCCACATCAATTTGTAACTTTGTTTAATTCTTTATGTATTCAAAATAATATTCATATAAACAGAAACACTGAGGATGCACAGAGGATACATTTGGAGAGCAAATATATTTATTGTGGTGTCCACATCAAAAAGATGTTGGGAAGGATTATTCTTCTGAGTAAAACCATCTGTCCATAGCATATTATTATTTAATCCAAGATAATCATTTTTATAACTCTGTTGCTTACTGTTGCCAAACTTTAAACTTCTAACAGAGTTAGCTTAATCTCTCTTAAAATAGAAATGACAACTTCCTCAGAATTATGCCTCTGTATTTCTAAAAATATTCACATTTTGCACTAAGACTATAATATGTAATATTGATTTCAATAGCATTATTTTGAAATCTTTTGATTACTGGAATTTCAGTGGTGGCCAATTAAAATATTTTGGAATGGGCTCTATGTGTAAATATGTGTTTTGTCAAGATATAAAACAGATAGACATCCACAATACATAAACAATGCTGTGTAACGGGGCTTCATCATGTACATGAGCTCCTTACAGGTGATGTAACCCTTCTGTTAAATCAGTCCAGTGGTAAACCTCGCACATCAGAGGACCTGGCCTTTTGGCGTAGCGGTCTGAACACTCTCCCATGGTGGAGGTGTGTGGTGAGGAGCATCTGTGCCGCACAGTTCGTATCCCGACACAATAAACATACATTCATAGATTTGATGGTATAGCTTTTGACAACTAAGACTGTCCTTTCGTTACATTCACTTTTTTATGTGTTGATATTTTAAAAGACGATATGAAGTATTGAAGAGGACAATCTTCAGGTAACAGCAAGAGATTTAAAACTGGAAATATATTGTAACAAGATCTCTCTGACTTCCAAACTTCAACACATCTTTCTGGTCTTGGTAGCCTGCCCCAAAGAAGAGGTTTGACAGACTGCCTTTATTCATGTCATCAATCTGGGGACCAAGATTTGATGTATAAGCCATTTGTGAAAAATTACTGCTCTGGCACAGAGAGGGTACTCTGAACTCTGGAAGGGGTCCCTCTGAACCCATCACAAGAAAATATCACAGGCAAAAAATTATATATATATATATATATATATATATATATATATATATATATATCCGCAGTAATGCCGTTTTGGAATGAAAGTGGAAAGAACAAAGCGGTGAAAGTTAACCTCATTCTAATGAGCTGATCGCTAAGAAAGGAGCATCTTCAGTTGTGTGTATTATTTCATTCAAAACAACAGACAGATCAACATGGTAATTTCTGAATTATGTTTGAAAAAGGCAGCAAAAGGATGCAACACGTAAAATTTGAGTGTATTGTGATAAATACCGTATGTTGCCGGATACGTCTAGAATAGTGCAGTCAATTTTTTGGGCCATATTGACCACCCCTATCCAGGCCCCAGCCTAAACAGAAAGCACAGTGCATTGGCGCTAATCTGGAGCATGACTCACTGGTTTTGTCCTGCTCTGCCTTCAGTCTGAACCAAACCCATTTATCTGAGGTTTGCGGGAAGAAGAAACAAAAGAAAAAAATCAGTCTACAAGTCTTTCAAAGCTTACAAAAGGTGTCAGGGGTGGGTAACCTTAGTCCTCTTTCAACTAAATGGCTATGGTCTACCCCATATAACTCAGCAGTTAAGAGGCATGAACTCTTCCCCTGTTAATCTTCATAGCTGTCTAAAGGAATCCCTTGAATGGATTACAAAGAGGGGGAGCTGTGTAGGGCAAACAATAACCGGTTACAAAACTACACAGTAAAATCAAAACTATTACTGTGAAGTTAGCCAAAGGTTTCCTACACACCTGCAAACTCTGTTACCATGACAGTAGTGGGAACCCAAACCAAATCATAAATGTGGAAGTGACCTAGTATACAGAAGCGAACAAAGATATGGGCTGACCACACAAGCCGGGCCAACTCATCCTGGGATTAGATGGTGTAGTGTGAAAACCGCTTTTCATTAGCTGGAAATTCAAGATACAACTGCAAAATGATGCAAGTATGACATTGTATGACTACTGGCAGTCAAAGCTGATTTTAATTCGAAGCATAGTCTCTTTCAAATATCCTTTGATCTGAACAGGAAAATGAAAACAAGGAATGATGACAAATCTTCCACTGGAACAAGGATATGGGAAAGTCGTTCACGAATGAAGACGTTGCCTTCGCATGAGATACGCATCACGTTATGAAGTAGTTTAATAGCAATACTTCATAGCACCCAGTAATATGGAAAAAAAGAGATATAAAAACATGAAAGATTAACAATGAAAGTTTCTTCCACCTGTCAAACACAAGTTGCAATCATTCGTATTGAGCCATTTATATTAGAATATTTTTTTGTAGCTGTGAGAATTACTTTCAAAAACTGATTTTTCCAGCAGCTACCCTTCTGTTGTTTTAGCTCCACAGTTTCCATGGAGACAAAGGAACAGCTGGAAGGGGTCCCTCTGCAATGCAAACTCTCCAGACAGAGATGCATATGATTTTATATGCTTATTTTCAAATGTTGGTAAAACAGTAAAACCAACAATCCGAGAAGCAGAAGCTAGCCTAGTGACCTCTTCAGAGTTGAGCCCCGTACTGGTTTGTTTAAGGTCTGTTGATAACATTGCCCTCATATTCGGCACATGTTTTAAATACCCTGGGGCTTTTAACACACTTCTTAAAACTGCTTTGGTAGAGGATTTTATAAGATGCTATTTAAAATGATTGGGAGCATTATAGTGTGTAGATTCAAGTCACCAAATATGACTTGAACTCACCTGTATTACATTAGCAAACAAAATGGAAATTGAAATGCAGCACACCGCACAACATATGTCAAATATATGGAAATCACATCAGCTGAGATATTATTTGTTCTTTTTGTTTATTCCTTATATTTTCCAAAGCATGCAAAATTGCCCTGACTTCAAATTTGACCACAGAATGCCCAGGCTCAATTTATAGTAGATAATAGTGCTTTTTGAAGCTGAACATATAAAACTGACTGTCGAAATAAAATATCTGGCAATGACCAACAACAAGGCTCATAATTATTATTATTATTGTTGTTGTTGGCTATGTTTTGATATATTTAAATCCATATACGTTATTTAAAGTTCTTGAATGGATACTGCCAGGAAAGAAGAAATCATGAATATATAATATACTAGATGATAGCACTATAAATCATTCATCACACAAAATCTTTTAAAGTTTGCATATCAAACAAGCTGCATATTGGAGGGAAATGAGAGGATTGATTCACTGCACTTCTCTTGCTTCATCACTGTGCACTAACCTGCATTACACAGAGACCTGAGCAGGCCAGGCAGGGGGAGTCCCTTCTTCCCGGGTTTAATAGCTTGGCCTTATCTACTGATAAAGGATCCCTTGGTAAAAACCAGATCAAGAGATCATAGCACACATATTCATTGCAAGTACTTGTTGCCCATGAGTGTGGTGGCTACAGCTGAAAGTGAATGCCAAAACATTTAAGTCCTGAGGTTGAAGATAAAAACAAAATTTAAAATTATGTATACAGATTACAGATAACAAATTACAAATTATATAAAAGATATTAAAGTTTTTTTTCTTTAACCACTTACAAAATCAGGCAACTGTTCTAAAAAAAAAAAAAAAAAAAAAAACTCTTAATAACCACAATGGAGAAAACTAAATGTTGTATTGAATACAGTTTCAGTTCATATACAGTTTTTATAATTACTTTATTTCCCAAGTATTATAGTAGATAAAAGGTGTTTAGATATATATCCAGGTTATTAACACAGATAACAATCAGTACTCATCACACATTACATTTGAAAAGGAACTACACTGACTAATGCAACTGATGTTCTAAGGAAAATGTAAATTGACACAGACTAGCAAACACTAGGCAACAGGAGAAACAAGATGCATTATTTAGATAACTAATTAGCATACTTCTAAAAATGTCAACAGCCATTAACTATACATTTTAAACAATGACAGGTAAAATATTTGGTCTTTTCAATTCAAGATTACTGTAGCAGGAAATGGGACAAAAAAACACCCGGAATGTTAAAATTTAAGTCATGATTAAGTATGTTGAAAGCTTGTTTATTACAGAACATCATTCACTACACAAAATATGTCCACTCCAGATACAGTTGTGATCAAAAACATTCACTCACTTCAACTGAATTTTTTTTTACTAATAATTTAATTTAAAAAAAAAAATCATTCATCATAAATAACATGTAAATACATCATTTCAGAGTTTGTTGAAAACTGATGTAAGATTCCAGTTGAGTGAACTGAATGAAGACAGGAGGTGTAAACTTTGTACCGCCACTGTGTAGAAATCAGTGGAGTGGATATTTTTGTACAAAGCTACTGTTAAAAATTGAGAATTCAGAATCACGTCCACAAACCACTCTTTCCGATTAAAATTATCTGATATTTTCACTAGGGAAAGAAGTACTATATTCCAGAAAAATAACCAGTAACAGGTAAAAACTGTTTATATTCCTTCCAAGATATAAGCTATTCAATAGTGAGAGCATCAAAGTTCAATCATAATCTTCAAAGCTAAGAAGAAGCTGATCTTCATATGTTGATCTTTCCTTGCACAAAAATATAAATCAAACACTCAACTGCACTGGATGTGGTTTCCATGTTAACTTACTCAAAATTGCTTTTAAAAAATGTAAGATTGTATCACTTTTACTAGCCCTTAGACGGACAGAAAAATTGCCATGTTAAACTCTTCCAAAAATGTCAATGGAAATAAATAATTCAGATTGAGAACAGGCACATACAGGAACATCACTATGATCAGGCCTAGCTCTTCAGTGGAAACATCCAATTCATGCAGAAACCAAAAGCACTCCATACTGAAACATATACAAATAAATCAGATTCAAAACAGAACCCAATAGCTGTGAATGATCGCTCAATCAGAAAAGTAAATGCTTCTTAAATCACAAATGAAGACTAGATTATGAGACCTTCAACTATTATTGGAGTAGAGAAATGTAATTCATCATTAAGTATTTGATAACATGTACTGCTGTTTCACAATGGTTAACATGAGTTCAGCATGGCCAAGAACTAACACACACCAATCTTTTTCAATAGGGAGACCAAAGAAATGCTGAATCATGTCGCCTGCATAGTGCACTGGGAGAACAGTTATCAGTTTGTTTTTTTTACTTAAAAAGTAAACCGCCTTATTTGTCATTCTCGGTGCTGGTTTCAAACAGGGCTGGGTGTTTTCTCTGGAGAACTGCTTGACTGGTATTCAAGCTTAATAACTTCTTTTCACAGTTGAATTATGTCCCAAAGGACAAAGAGAAATAAATGACAGCTATTCTTTTAATCTGTCAATGAGATGTTTCAGATCAAGCTAGTGTTTAAAAGGTAATGCTGCTTTCCATCAGTGAAAAATGTACATAATGACAGAACGGTTTTAAACAGGCATTTTAAAAAGCCTGTTGCATCAGGAAGTTGTTGTACAACTTTATCCTTAAGCTTTAACTGGATATTTAGACTTTTAGATGAGCAACAGCCATTCAAAACTCATTGCACATATGCTTATAAAGCCTCGTAGCAATTTATGTTGCCAGTAGAAATTAAAAGGTTTTACTCAAAGCTTTATAACAATCTGCACTGTTTGCTTATTTCACAGATGTCTTGTTCATGCACGTTAACTTCAACTGACAAATGCACATTCATACCCTGCCTAAAATAATGGGGATTAATGCTAGAAATTTATTTTTGACATTCATCAATTCAAAATCAGAAAGTTGCTACATTATTAATTCCAACTACACTATAGAAAACGGTAAGCTTCTATTGCTTCTATTAAGTGAGTACATAAACAAAAGCATCATTTTAATTATTGTTGAATTAATATGTTACATTATAACAATCATCATTTAAAGATTCTGAAGCAGTTATTTTTTGCACTGATATCCTAGCGGAAAAAAAAATCTGCATTTTAAACGACATCACCCCCTACGGTTTGCAATGCATCAGTAAATCACAACCCCTTTTTCTGAGAATAAAACCAGCAAGTAACCGCACATTATATACAGAGGAAGACAGTACATCTGACCACTGTAACTTTCAGCACAGAGGCCGGGTTATTATTATTATTTTTGTTCATGTTGTTTTGTTTTTGTTGTTTTTTTAAGAAGAAAAAGAAAAAAGAATTACACAAGTTTGGATCTACTTACCCAAAAGCATGTTTCAACCATGTAAGAAGTTCAGCAACAGTGCAAGTTGCCCGCCTCAGTTTTGGTACGCAAAAAGCTCCAGTACACCTTTTTATTGACCTGTCCAATCCTGCAATGTTTTCACCAAGTGCTGAATTAGAGACTTCAAAAACATGCATTTAGCAAGTTGTACCCCGAGGCAGCCGAGATACTTGTCGACTATGTTGGAGTGCCTCAAATGAAACTCTCAGAAACAATGGAGACACTGTCAGCAGCTGCAGCCACCTCAGCATGCTGAGCCACGAAGCGATGAAAAACTAGGTCACTCCACCGAGATTTTTAATGTGAAGTGCTAAAATCTGAATTGAACTGATAGCCTATTCATTGGTGGGTTTACAGTCTGAATTAATCAGTTTTACTGCGTACACCTTCTTGGCTCCGATTCAGAGCTAGGAAGAATCTAGTTTTCATAAATCAAGTTCTAGGCAATCTGTGTGATCTGTAACGCATTACAGTGCTGGCTAGCAAAACAATGTTATAACATTGAGGGCTAAGTGATTGTATTACAGGACTTTTAACAAAGTAAAACAAAAAATAACCTAATTTGAGCCAATTAATAATGTGAAAGATAAAGAAAACATATTTGTTTCTAAATCAGATGTTCAAAACACAAAAAACAAAAACAATGTCAGCCAAGTCCCAGTGAGATTCCTCCACAATCCCCCTGGTAATGTGTAATCGAGGAAATGCCATGAGGGACTGGTCATTGTACATGTTCTCGTGATGTACCCTAGACAGGAATTTCAGTTAACATAGTTCTCTGGGGAAATCCAATTAATCTACAGTAAACTTCATTATAATTTTACTCGAGGGAGCATTTACTGCAATAAACTGGAATGCACAAAAACAAATGGAATTCTAAACTGCTGAATACTAAGCTTTAGAATACATAAAAAAGCTCTCATTTTGGATGCTTTATATAAATATGTATTTTTTTCAACATTGAATGAAGTACAATACGCAGTGTAGAGGTTTTTGAGCCACTGTTCACAGAACCTTAAATCCAATTTTAAAATAAGCAATCTTAATCTCCAAAATATGAAGTCCTTGTTAAGTGTAATGCAATCTTTTTCAAGATGGCAGCCTGCGGTAGTGCAGGGGTGTGTCCTTGGGACTGCTGTCTGTCTGAAGTCTCTGGAAGCCCCTGGAGTAATGCTGCTACAGGCATTTCTCTTGCAGCAAGTGCCATCAGACAGACAGCTGCCTCAAAGTCACATCCCCAGCACAAACGCAAGCTATTCTGAAAGTGATTGCATTGGAGTGAAAGTTAATAGTCTCTTCATAATAATAAAAAAACAATTTCAGGCACATTAAGGAAATGGTAAGAAAAAGAAATGGCCTTGAGTAGTAAAATTGCCTACAATCAGCAGAGGGGAAAAAGGGCATAATTACCTTAATTACAAACAAATAGCTGGTAGAAATTTTACAGTTTATTTTTCATTCAGTATTATACAGGCAAGTTGAATAAGTCAAAGCCATTGGGCTGAGCTGACCATTGATTCCAAATTGGTTAACGAAAGATACACAAAATGCAGTCGTATTTTAAAATAATAATAATACAAAAAAGCTGGGGATCTCATGGTTAGAACATTCAGAACGTAACTGGCCAAGGCCACTTGTTTTTACCAGTTGTAAGCAAGCATTGCAAGATAATCCGTAGGTGAGCATTACAAATATTTTCAATTACAACAGTCCTCCAGGTGTGTAAAGGCATAATATTCTCCATTCACAATTCATTAATTCATACAGAAGTAATCCTGGTTCCTGGGGCTGGGCATAAATTCACTCGATGAAGCAAATACTTTTATGTCATGGAGTGTGTTATGACTTCATTGAAATAGTCAAGAAAGGTTGAAAACACTTTGGCCATTCTGCAATACCTAAACGATTTTGCTTAATAAAACACGAAGGGATTTGTATAGAGAGAATTTCTTGTAATGTGGAAATATTTAACACAAACATTACTTTTTATTTAATTTTGTTGTAAGGATGGTATGTTTTTGCAGAAATATAAGCACATTCATCTTGATGTATAATGAGCTGGAATCAGTTGGAATGTGAACCCTCAAAAGACATCCTGTTTAGAAATACCCTTAATCCTCTGCTGCAGAAAAGGAATGGGAATCAGCTGATCCTAAATTTGTTTATTGCAGATCATACTAAATGAGCACATACTTAGGTTAACACAAGTTTTTTGATACCATAACAAGGTAGAATAATACAAAAATGTTCATTTTACCCAAACACATACCTATAAATAGTAAAACCACAGAAACTGATAATTTTGCAGTCTCAATTTTTTCCAGAACTGTATGTTACTGAACATTAAATTATTTAATTTCTCATTATGATCCATTTTTGCACACATCTGAAAGTCCATAACTCACTGTAGCACCAGAATGCTTGTGCCCAGGCCACTCACACCCTACCACCACACCATGGGTGATATTTCTAGAGCGCAACGGCCACAGCAGTCCTCCTTTGTCTAGAGAGCACATTCAGAGAAAGACAATTCACAGTATTCCAGCTTGATCATCATGTCTCTGAAGGGAACCCCAAATAGAACAGATATTTTGATGTACAAATTTAATTATAACGCGCAACTGGCCGATCAGGAACGTTTCCTCCAAGCTGCTGATATGATTTATGTCCAGAGGACGCCGCCTTCTGTATACAGCGTTTCAGCAGCAGAGGTTTGCACGATCTAGAGTTACAGCTTTGAAGAACGCAGTCATACGACGACAGTTTGCTAAGTAGATATGCCTGTATTATGAGAGTAATATCAGTCTAACCTTTCTCTATTTACACCGAGATGCAGAGCTCAGGAATACCTATAAATAAATCTCAAATATCACAAATTCTTTCCATTCACTATATACAGTACAAACCAAACTAATTTTCCATTTCTTAAATTGAGCCATACTTTGATTACTCGATCCTACTTGTTTTGGCACCATTAAGTGGTCAATTAAGTAGTTTCATAATTTTCCTTAGCCAATAAATCACTTCACTGCAACCTAAGGAAAAACAGGGGCTTGTTGGAAATTAATGTGACATTACACATGTGGCTTGACCCCACCTCTTACCATACTTTTTCTTAAGTCTGTGCTCCCGATACTCACAGAATATATTATGTGTGAACATGTATGAATCACAATTAATAACTGTTTACACTACAAGCAACTACAGAAGCCAGGAGAGGAGTCATAAATAACCCTTTCATTCAGGGTACTTGGATTGCAGCCAGAGACAAGGGCATTATCAGGGAACACCACAAGACCAGTTGTCTGCCCTTACACTTATTGTCAGGCATCAATTACCAATGCTTCGAAAACAACTCAATAATATTATTGCCAACAAACAGCCTAATGAAAAGTATATTGTTTCATTGTCTTGTTTTGTTTTTTAGCATCCTATTTCAAATAAATATCTCAAATGCATTGCATTACCAAACAAATGTGAAAAACATATTTCAGTCAATCACAGGTTTGTGACCTCAAAAACCATGTTAAGGAGGTTAAATATGATTCAGACAATTGCATAACTCATTCTTTGGATGGTACAGTGCTTGTTTTTAAATATTTTCTATTTTCAGCAACAGGAAGTAGTAAAAAACTACCACTGTAAGACCAATTTAACTTACAATGACAAAACCACTATTTTAAGGAAAACTACTGCATTTAAGAAGTACTAAACACTAGTGTATCTCCACAGCACAATCCTCTTTGTAGAAAGGTGTTCTTTATTACAAATCAGTAAAGTTTCCTCATACACACAAATAAATAAATATAAAACACATAATAAAGCATCATTGTTTTCCTACTGTCAAAACAGAACCATCTCTCATCACATTCTGGTGCAGAAAACGTTAATTAATGGAATAGTTTCAATCGATAGACATTGTTTTTTAAATATATGTTTTTAATATAAGATGCAGTAAAATAAAATAGTATGTGATTGCTTCAAAAATAAACAGTACACATATAAGTATAATTTCCAGTAACATAGGAAAGTAATCAAAAGTATGATAAATGAAATAAAATCTGATCTGTTGATACTAAAATATAGGTACAATTTCACCAACTAATCATGGCACACAGATAAAATATTTATATATTCTCATTTAAAAATAAAAACTAAAAAACTCCATCTATCTATCAATTAAAAATCGGTAAAGCAAAGTATATATTTATTGAGCAAATGACTAATCCATGCAATGGATATTCATGCATAGCAAAGTAGATTTCAAATGTATGATGTTACACACAGTCTCATTGCCTAATGAACTAAACAATCAAACTTGCGTACCTCATTGAGAGATTAAAGAGCAGGACTCGTGTGCTGGCTCTGACAGGCTTCCTGCGCACATTACAGATCAAACACAACACGCACTGGGAACAGCAGCAGCCTGGCCACTCTCAATTGCCTTCGATTTCAATGCTTTAGCCTCTGCCTTCAGATACAGAACTTTTGACACGTACTCATCAAAGACTACACAGAGGCCAAACGAACCCACAGGAGCCTCTTAAGTAGGAGCAAACACTTATTCATTAAACACTGCTCTAGTGGTCAAATTACCAATGAGCCCTTGGTATTTGTCATCGCAAAAGTAACTTGTACTGTATGTATTGCACGATGATCACCAGTGTCAGGTGGGGCACAACTGCTTAATCCCAGAGCGGTTTCCTCCAGCACCAGCGAAACTGTAACACAATACACAGCGTAGCTTCAACAGTGCAATGCCAAAGGGACGGGAGGGGGTCACCATTGCATAGGATAACATTTCAATCCACACTTATAGCTTTGATTCTGTGTGTGGGTTATATTTTCTCTACTGTCGCCACAATAAGACACCCGTTCAACTGGTAAGAAAACTGCATGCATATTTTTTTTGATTTAAAACTGCCTTCATTTATATTGTGCAGTAATACAGTGGTGTGCAACTTAAGAGTATGCATGTTTGAAAAACACCTAGATACTCGGGAGCTTTAGGTGTTGGTTTCAATGACTGACACGGATCGAGTCTCACACGCCTTGGATGTGAACCCTCTGTAATAATAATCCATTCAAAAATAGTGCTCTTACACAACGGCCTTCAATGGTACAGTCAGGTTTTGAATGAACTTGAACTTTTTGGAATTCCTCAACCCCAAGAGGCTGTTGGAATGAAGGCTGCCCTGCGATGTGCGTGAAGCCTGCAGAGTAGCTATTTTTAGACACAACCTTAGTATTCATTTTCTGAAATTAAAAATTCAATACTTATTACTTACCAAGATTCATAAACAAATGTGATATTATAAAACTTATTTGTCTTGCATTTTGCTTCCAAACTTCCAGATTCCAGATAAAATACTGAATCTGATATCAAATAACTGAGTCTGGTTTCCCACCACCATATATTGTATGTGAATGTTTATTTCCAATGTATCAAATCAATAAAATAAAATAATAAACTGCTTCATGTCTTATTTTTTTATTTAACTGTGTCAAAATGAGACATTCTTTTAAATGCTGAGGGCTTTCCACTTTCCACTCGTTAGGTATTACATTTTCTCAAAAGTTGAGGTCCTATTCAATCTGAAGAGTGCACACAGGGGGTCTGGGATTTAACACTGGTGAAGAAAAAGCAATCACAGCAGTCAGAGGTTTATGTCTCAAACTGCAAATCTCAAAATAGGGCACAATCCAGGACTATAATGCACATTTAGCATCAAGCTGCCTGATAAACTGTGCCATCCCTTCACATCTCGAGCCAGACTCATGTTCCCACACACTCCCAGTTGTCTTCGCCAGGCTACTTATAACTGCACATTCCTGCAACATACTCCTGCTAATGCTTCACTGTTATCCTAGGGACAGTCCACACAACCCTCCCTAAACTATGTAATACAGAAGTGACACAATCTTGCCTGGGGAAATCCAGACATGTTTGTTGAGCTTACAGTTTCTCCAATTACTTTCCACTTGGTGTATTTCATTCCTTATATTCCTTGTTTAATCATTCCCCACCAAAGAAGTACAATTTCATATCATCTTACATTTTAAATGCGGATGTTAGTTTTACTACAAATACAAATACATTTTTGAGTACTATATCTAATATATTAGACCTGTTCCAGCAATACAATGTTTTTCATTCATTTACAAATACACCCAACCAAGTACAGATACCATTCGGTTTGTGATATAAATTACATTAATTCAATAGAAAACCACTGTGGAACACTTATGGTACTCTGAAGTGAACATGCATGAAGCATGTATACTAAAACATATGCATGGATCTTTATACTGGCTGCATACTGCATCGTTACCGATTCAAACCTGAACAATATCACCATGTTTCTACACTGTGTTGGTCAGATGAAAAGCATGTTGTTAGAACACTATTAAATTCAAGCATGGGTTAATAGCTTGACTCCTAGTTAAAAGAAGACTTTAATCCCCAAGAGTAAATATGTAAGCTGAAAGAGACACTAATTTTATTTCCAATTATTTTCAGTATTGTACACATTTAACACTACATAAGAACCTTCAGTGGGTATTGTGAATATCATATGACCATTAATACAAATATATCAGAAAGACACTTGAAAAGTTGAAATCTTCATTTGAAAACACCAGTCAGTGGGTTGGGAAAAAAGGGCTTCCTGCAAGTTTCTAAGACTAGGTTTGGCAGGCAGAGAAAAATCTTAAAACCAAAGCAGCGGGGGAATCTAAATTAGGAGCATGCGGTTTGTAAATGCACAATGAAAGCTCATAAAACTCATACATTTAACACCAGAGAAGGTGGCTGGTCAGTAAAATATTATAAAAGCCTATTATATTGTTTACCACAAGGTTTACAATCTCTGAAATCATCTAGGTACAGACTCCCTGCCTCGTGTAAATGTGCATGAATGGCTGCATTTTGTGAAGGAAACAAATAAACACCACTTGGTGATTGCAGGACAACGGTGTTATGTATACTAAAGTACTTTCCAATCTTAAACCTTTGGTTTTAAAAGAACAAGATCCATGCACTTGCCCAGTGTATGAACTATAGAAAAGAAATATCATTGTAACTGTGCTAAGGAAATTATTATTTTGGTTAGTGTTGCATGAGACACAACCATTCACATTAGAACTTCGGAGATCAATGGAAAGCAGTTTCCATTAAACTCACAAAACAAGAATCCTGCATAACATTTCCAAGATTTTTTTAAATGGATGAAGGAAAAACTCCCCTCAAATATACACACAGTAGTGCGTCTAAAACCTAAACATACATAGTCTCCAGGACAGAGTACCTCTTGACGTTTGTGAAACACCTTCAATATGAAACAATTTGTAGTGGTGTCAAAATAACAATATAAGAAGGAGAGAGGCACAGGAATAGGCCACTAATAAAGGATGTGAGTCTCAAAATAACATATATCCCTTTTCGTAGCCTTTGCCCCTACAAAATGTTCAATTAGTAATAGAGGCTTCAATTTACATATGATTCTTACAATTATATGGTAACCTTAAAGCATAGCTCAAGGTTAATAATCACTCAGAAGCCCGTTGCAGCTGTTCAATCCATGATGATGGCCACAGCCTGACATTTCTAACTAATCTGAGAAAACTGTTATAAACTTTAACGAGCCAGTTTACTTAACGCATCATTGCTTTGCATATACAATGAAATCAGTGCACAATGAAAACTACAGAAACTATTCTGTTTTAAATGTTATAGTGTTCTAATAGGGTTTAATTTCTTTATGATTAAACGGTTTCATTTAGTCTCATTGGAAGATGGCTTCCATCTTGACAAAATAACATCAGATAAAAAACAGCCATTGGTTGGTTTTAGTTTCACACATAACCTTTCACACATTATAATCCAGTCTCTAATTCACTCCATGTGTGAATTTGATTGAGTGCATAAAAGAGGTTTCTGCTCCACACTGAAAATGTGTTCTTGTTCCAGATCTTGTGATCCTAAACTGAAGAGCATATTTAGATAAAAGTTACAAGTTTTAGTGGTGACATAATTGTACATTGCACAGTTAAATGAAAACATTTCTTTATATGGCAGTGGCCAAAGAAGACTATCATTCTCTATTTTTAAACAACCATTTAATTGAAGAATTTCCTGAAAGGTCTATCGCTATACTTTGAAAAATAAGGAATATGATTTCTTAAAAGATTTCTTTAGAAAACTACAAGGCAACAAATCTAAAACCACTAAATGTTAAAAAAAAAACATTACTGTGTCAATAATCAAAATGAATATTCTCTTACCAGTACTCTTCAGGGTCAAACTAGTCCCAAAATTAATCACTGCATAATTCCTTAAAGGTAAGAATGGCAAGTCCCCTGGGTGACTACATATAATTGTGTTCAGCTAAATTAAGAATAAACAAACAAAAAAACATACACAAGAACCAACACCCATGGATTTCATATTCAGTGCAAAGATCCCATGATGGCATATAAACATCCCAAATAAATAACTATTAGATAAATGGCCAATCAAGTACCTGAAAACTAATATCTGGCCTTATATATAGGCCCTTATTCTTCATAGCTTTCAACACTCTTCAAAAACTGCCTCTGTATATTGTGCAGTTTTTTTAAAGCGCAAAAAAGTAATTGTTTTTCTATCAAGTCTCACCTGCCTGGTCAGTTGTTCAGAATGAGTTGTATTGCTTTAGAAAGTCATTTTTCTTCCACTAATATAAGTTCTTAGCCTTCAAGTAAAATTAATGTTATCTAGAAGAGACTGATATGTAATTAGTCTTGCTGGCTAAAACACCACAGACACATACAACATATTAAAGCATTAAGTCGGGTCAGAAAATCCTAGTAAAATCTGTGAAGAAATTGAAAATAGGACATAACTGGTTATACATAAAACAAGGCCAAATTCAAGGGTTTAAAAACATACACTAAATATGCTTATAACACATCATGGACAAACAAGTTGTTACTTCTCATAATAAAGTAACATTCACACACAAGCATGAACCAAAGTTTAGGAACATTTCCAAGACACTGGAGGTATTTGGCGATGTTGAGGAAGTCTACAGTCAGGTACAGAACAACATGCACGGTGAATGGCATTACTGTGTGAAACTCTCATCTGCAGAGATGTATAGGGACCTTGTACCAGTGTTGTAAGTTGTGTTTAGGTAAAAATAATTAAACATGTCATGTTTCCCTTCAAACAAGATAATACACAAGATGACTAGCTGACATTCTAAAATGTTATATTACAAATTCAAAGAATTCAAAGAACACATCAAAAGTATCAACAGAGAAGGCAGAATCAGTTGCCAGCCTCACTCAAGATTTTGGGGGTATTATGGTGGGGAACCTTGCTACAAATTACATAATCTGCATTGGTTCTAGTTTTTAGCTTTTGAAACAGTTACAAACTAAAGGCCTTTGCACACTGGAGCCGATGATGCATCTGAATTTTACGTGCGTGAAAAAGAGGAAAAAAACGAGTGTGTGCCTCCTTATCCCACCTTGAACACAGTCAGTCATTGTCGAATGACAGTGATGCATCAATTTTGAAATTTAAACGAGTTAGATTCGATTCCGATTTTACGTACTTCAGAAATTACATCGACCAATGAAAAACGACAGGTAGACATGTGGATAGATGCACTGTCGTCCAAAAACACGCAGGTTTTTTATGGCTATGCTAATTCAGTACTTTTCATTTGCTGGCTAAGAAATAATTTAACCTAATTACTTAATCATGCCTTAGAAATTATAGCACATTTTTTAAAACAGGTCTATATATATTCTTTAACTTCTACCTACACTGACAATTGTACATTTCTAAAATTATATCTTCAAAAAGCACATTTTAATACATCTATTTTTGATACATAGATTCTCAGCTGTTGGGAATGAAACACTACAGCCGTCTGTGAAGAATTAATTAATTCCCCCCTCGCCCCCAAGCAGTGCAATGACCTACCAACTGAGGTCAGGAGCAGTGTCCACCTTCCGGCATCCGCTCGAGACACATCTGTTCAGACTGTACCTGTGATACTGCAGCCTAATCTCCTGGACAGCTCAGCGCTCTTGTGCCTATGCACTTGCTTATTTAACTATACTCCATCATACTCTTGATTACTTACGTATTTTTAGCTCTATCATTTAACTGTAATGTCTCCTATGCCTACCCGACTCCTTAGCACATACCGGGGACATAACTATGACGTTTGCTCTTTTTAGATCATTGTATTACGATGTATGCTTATTATATTATTTTCTGATTGTATTTACTGCACTTTGTCATGCTTTGAAATGTTTCTTGTGAAAAGATTAAGCCGCCCTACGTAAAGGTGTCTGCAAATAGAAAACAAAAGTGTGAGGAAAGCATTGCCAACAATCAGACAGTTGTATGCTTGGATACAACTAAGTAAAATAAGAAAATGCATTCTGGAGAATGAATTATCTCCTTTCAACAGAACATCACTCAACTTTGTTCTGCAATATATTATAACATGTATCTATGTATTAATTTATTTTTCATATACTTCACATTTCTTTCTGAAAACTACACTGATTTCTTAAAAATGTTCTGATAAGACAAAAAATATGGGCTGTTGTAATAAAGGATTTTAAACATCTGATACGCGCATTGTACCACATATGCAGATTTCTACAAAGCCGAATTTACGGAGCCAAGTAATTTGCATAACAGTGACTAATTGTGTGGGAGAAATTCAAAAACCTTTATTAAATACATATTGATTCCTAAATGCATTGCACTAGCTTTAGCAGATAATCTTGACTGCGGCAATTAATTTTCTAAATAAACACATGCACTCAACTCCCTAAAGGCAGAAAACCCTATTAATGTACTCTAATGCTCTGAGAGTCTCTTGCAAAATAACTCTGCTTGAATTTAAATTAATCTACAGGACATAAAAAAGTAAACATGCAAAGGGTTAATGTCTCCACTTCAGAACAGATAACACAACTTAAACACCCAAATTAATAAATTATGTAACAGACGCTGGTATAACAGGTTACCTATAAAAGGGTTTATAACCTCACAAAGCGTAGTCAACATTTGTAATCTTATTTAAATAAAAACATCTCTTATTATCACTGCAGTAAACTATATCAAAGGCTGCAAGTAAACAATGTATTAATTGGCTATCCTTCATTTGAGGCTGCAACCAACAAGGTATAGAGATAACGTCAGGGGAAATTGTAACTAGTGAAATGTGTATCTGCAGATGTATAAGCATTTCTTGCTGTCTGACATCTGCAGGTCAATGACTTTCTGAAGTGTTCTTTTATAATAGTATTCTTGTAGACTCTCATACTTTATAATAGTTGTGTTTGATTGTGTTAAGATGAGTTTTGTATGGTCTTCTTGACCAGGTCAGCCATATTGATGTCGTTATAAATGAGCCAGTAGATGCTGTTATGAATATATAGATTGTTGAGGATGAACAATTGGGCCAAGGTTTGAATGGTAAGAAACAGTGATAATATTCTACTATCTTTACACACGTACAGCAAAAATAGCAAGTTGGAAATATGGCTTCAATTTCCATTGCATCAAGGAAGATCTGATAATAAGCAGTAATCCTATTGGCAAAAGTAATTTAGAGAGGGTGCAACTATGAAATTGCAAGTGAGCTTTTGTAATATCAGCATAATTGCATGTGTGTGTGTGTAATGTACCTGGCAATCAGAAATGTGAATTAAATGTAAATGAAATAGGATTATAATACAGATTATAATGTTTACCTTCAAAAAGTGAAAAACAAATCTAATACTGTAGCCTAAAGACTAATATACTGATTTTATTCATTCTGAGAAACATATCAAGTCTCCTTTTGCACTATATTTAAAATAATGCTGCTCTCTTAAAACCTAGGTTGGGATGTCCTTGGCCTCAGTAATAGGACACAGACAAAGGTCCTCCTTCAAATGAAAAGGACAAGAGCTTAATTGAATGGTAATGGATCTAACATGACAAGTGTTGCCGACTTATTTTTTCAGTGTGGTCTGAAGGGTAGACAAAGATGAGAAACGCATTGATTGCAGAGGCACTCAACAGAGCAGCTGATAAAACAGGCACCTACTACAGCCCTGTTGATTTACACATCCCTCCTTGCTATCCGTATTGATTAGAGTGTAGGTAAACTAAATGTATAACAGTGATATAATAAGATTTTTTAAAATGTAAGACGCACTTTCAACATGTTTGCATTGGCGGTGCACAGTATTCAGGAAACGTGCCATTGTGAGGCATGAAGTGAGTGCAGTAAATTAAGGGCCTTTCCGAAGAATCAAGAGGTTTCAAAGAATTAAAGCAAGAATGCCCTGAGCACTTCAGGTCAATGGTTAGCCTCCTCTCTAGGGTGTAATTAGTTTTTTTTTTTCTTCTTTTTTATCTCAAAGAGACACCTTGGCACAACTGATATAGCACTGACAGAAAAAACTAAAATCTTGGCAGTGAACCATAAATTGACCATTACCATAAAAAGCACTGCTAAATGAGAAACCATGTGCTTGGTATAAACCTAATTTCATGCTTTCAAAGCACACAGCAGCTTGAAGTGAGATAGCGGCTGGGGGAGTTACAACAACAGATTGGGCAGCACAACTGGTTTGTTTGTGATGTCGACCGCTTAGCCAAGCTTTCCACGTAATGACAGAAAACAAATATTCTCCGATATTGAGCTCAACATACAAATACTCCTTTATCTTCTCCATGCTGCAATCTATAGATTCACGGTCAAACAAATTAAAACAAAGAGCTAACAATCAGACCTGTACACAAGTCAGACAAACAGGCTAACGGAGGTCTTCTTCCCAGTATGCCTTTTAAAATCACAGGTTAGCTTTAATTTTCATCAAACACATTAAACTTTCACATCATGTTTCCTTCAGTTAAAGAGGCATAACATTATTGATAGAAATCAATACAGGATTATCAGCCACTCATTGTTTATAGCTAAGCAGAGCATACAAACAAAGGTTGTTGCAAGAGTATCGTAAGAAAATAGTATAAGTGAAACTAAAGTCTAAAATTGACTATTTACATGGGGTGTATACACATTATTCATGTTGTTAAAAGATAAACTCTTCTGTAGGATACTAAACCATACTGGCAATGTGATAACAATGGGATTTATAAAACCAGTTACTACATAATTAGAGGCTACGCTATTCATTACATCACATAAGTTTTTATATTAACCTTAGAAAACCTCAACACAGGGATGGCAACACCCAAGGACAACACAATTTCACATCCTGAGGATTTGGTAAGCTGCAACGAGTACCTTTCTAATTGATACGACCCAAATTCCTCCAGTACAACTTCAAATTATTACAGTGGTTTATTTATAGACAGCTAAAAATAAGTAGAGGGTTTGTAATTATTCTTACTCAATTCCATATTGCTGAAATAAAACAAAACCCATATTTTTATTAAATTATTAAATGAATACATTTTTTTTTAATCACTGAATATAATGTTCATATTTTTGTTTTTAAAAGCAATTTAAAAGGCAAAACCAAAGGTACTGAATATGCAGTAGAACCGAAGATTTTCAACATCAAACTCAGAGATGTACAACACATAGAAAAGCATAAATATATCAGATAAGTAGCACATAAGGTTTTTTAAATACCACATTATAATATAAAGAGCAGCAGGAGCATGAATACTGTAGAGCTACTGTAAAGCACTGATGAAATCAACAAGAACCAGAAAGGAAAAAAGGCATTTTTACATAAATAATGCTCACCTCTGTTTAGAAAGCTGGTCCACATCTTCACAGCAGTATGTATTTGCACAATGCTAAACAGCTTTTTTTTTTTTTTTTTTTTAAAGGAACCAATCCAAAAATGCAGACAGTGTGGTGTGTATAGCTAGAGAGCCTTGACTTCAACCCTTATCATCTGTGTGACAATATACTTTAAGATCAATGCAGCTCCAAACCTCCCCAGATGCTGGTTCATTTCACTACTCATTGAAAATCCCTCACAAACTGGCAACATTTTAGAGGAGGACAGGCACGTGTAATCACCCAGTTGTTAGAAAAAGGAAACAAAAAAGGCAAAGCAATTTCAGTTCCAGTTCTTGACGCTCATTGTGATGCTAGAATCATAGGAAGCATTACACAGAGAAACAAGCAAGCACAAACCTGATTCCACACACATACAAGCTCTTGTGAACGTAGCCACTAAACCACGAAAATCTATCTTTATAAACGGCTCCGCGTGTTTACTTGAACCACAGTGAATGAAGATTCATGTGTGTGCATTGTGCTGAAAATAATGCTCCACCTCTCTACTTTGAGCAGCTGATACTATGAGAAATCAATGGCAGATATAATTTCAATGGCTTGCTAAGAAAAAGATGATAAATTTAAGGGCTGATGACTTATCACTGTAAGGGTTGCAGCAAATCAGAGTAATTGCCAATCTTGGGGAAAAAAAGAAAAGAAAAAAAAACACGGCAGACAGACAAGGGATGTCATTAGTAATGACAAATGAAGTGAATACAGACTTGTGTGAAATGGCACATCGGAGTAAATGAGAATCAGGGCTTATGAACCTCTATGTGCTAGTTATTTAACAAATGCTGTGACTAAAGGCAATGAATACTGCCACCAGTTGCCAAAAAACATACTTACAGTATGTAACTGAATATTCACTCAGGATGGAGTCGCAGCTGCATGACAAATGTCACATGGTGATATCAGAGTTACATCAAGTCATAAATTTAAAGGTAAAGTAACACCTGCACTTTTTTTCTCTGCTTAAAGTAGCATCGAGAAAATGCAGTTTCTACTTTTCTACAAACCTACAGTGCCAAAGAAAAGCTGCACTTTCTGTAAGATTATCTTCAAAAACATCTACCTTAATAACCGTCTTTCCCTTCGAGATCCCTGCTGCAGTCTTAAACTCGCATCCCATTTAAGAGGGAATCGGAGAGAAATTAAGGCTTCGTATTGGTCTTGACAATTTGTCAAACTCCTCAAGAAATCTAGTTTATTAAGTAGAAACAGTTCCCATGGAGGATGTAACGGGATGCAATTATGTTCCGGTAAATGCATGTATAGCCAATACAAATTTAAATATTCTGGTATATACAGCTAACAAGATTACATTTTATAATTTGTACCTGTAACACAACCTATTTTCCTAAAACACTCTATAGAACAAACAAATATAGTATCTCTTTATTGATTATATCTTGATTTCCCCCTCACAAGCAAACTAAACTGAAGACTGAAAACAAAAATCCAAATATGGGTCAATATAATGTCTCCAATGGTTATTATTCCAAGTAATACCCATTGATTACTTCAGAATTATTACAACTATCTGCTTTACTCAACCATTTCATCTTCTTATGCTCAAGTGCAAAATATGTTTTCATAATTAGTTATACCTGAGCATTTCATCACAAATTCCTAGGCACAACAGTTTAAAAGTAATTGTATTAACCTATTTGTTTTTCATATGCAACATAGACAAAATAAAATGAACTTTTACTTCACCCTTCTTTTGTGTCTCTATGCTTCACACTGTCCTGCTGCCTTACCCTCCTGTCTCTAGTCCCGGTCTCTGGCATTGTGTAATATTTACAGACCATTGCATACAAAGGATGCCCCTAGTCTGCTTGGTTACTCAGTCAAAACACATCTTCCCTTGCTGTGAGGATGAGTGACACCAAAGTTGGCCAGGGAGAAATCCCATCATGCTTTGAACATGTCATTGTAGCATTCGGTTGTTTTACATTGTATAACTCATTTATACACTCAGTAAAGATTAATATAGGAATGGATTTTCAAAATCGGTAGCCTAGATTTAAAACGCCTTCATATTTCAATGCAGATTCTGTGCCATAAATCAGAATTTACAATGCAAACTATAACCAAAGTATGCAAATGTAATGGTTTTTTTTTTTTCTGGTTTTGTTTTTTGTTCGGGTTCAGTTTTTGTTTGTGTCTACCTCAATGAAAGTGCATCCTGCAGGGACAGACAGACAGGCGCATGGAGTTCAGCAGGGACCATACAGTACGTCAACAGGGCTTGGCACAACCCAGCGCTGGGATAAATAAAGCAGATCTGCTGCCGAGAGTCAGAGCCACATCAGCAGGCATCCTGGAAGCAGCTGAGATTGTGATGGGTACCGCCAGTGCCAAACAGAAAGGGAGAGGGAAAGTGAAGGCAACTCCTGCCAACCCTAAGCTGCTTAATAAAAGAGCATCCTTCTTGCCAAGGTTGTACTTAGAGGATAAACGCAAGGTCCTTTTTTCTCTTTGTCCTGTATGTCATATTTACTGCACTAGAGACAACTGTTTTTGTTTAAAATATTTATCTCGCAGCACAACATGAAGACAGATAGAGAAACCGCATCAACACACCAAAAAAATATTTTAAAAAGGTGCCACTCTTTGTTTACTTTAGTGCATAATAACAATTTTAACTGGAAATTGGTCAAGGACTGACAAAATCAAATGAAAATGTGAATTCTTAGAAAAGAAAACCTTTTAATCTCACCCCTGTTCCCTGTCAGTTATAAAGATATTCTGAATTGAAAACAGAAGTCCCCACCCACTTATAGGTATTAACACAATTCCCAGGTTCCTTGTCAGCCCACACCTCTATTATATCAAAAGCAGTCTTTCAGAGGTATTTACATTGCAAACATATCCGCACCAGGTCCACCCTATTCTTTGCACATTTGCGAGAGGCAACATATCTCCACCGTTCTCTAATTAATGCATTCCCTGACAAATCAAATTACATTTTTGCACTGCTCAACATTAAGGACTGCAAACAACATGTGAGAGAAATGGAGGAAAAATTAGAAGTCTGTTTTCTTAAACAACTCAGAGGTGTTGGGCCATATGTTGTTTGATATATTGTGCTATTGGACACAAAGTTGTTAGTCACTAATTGCATATTAAATTATATTACTGTATTATTTGTATTATTATTCATATTTATCTAAACTTGATTTCCATTTAAATTTTGTAAATTACACACAAATACATTTTCAAAGGAATCACAATGTGCAACAGTAAATCATGAAATTTAAAATTAATGTGATTGAATGAAGAGATTAACTGAATTACTAAATAATATTAACTGTAATGACAATACAAAATATTATTAAACACATACCAATAATGTTTAACTGTTATTAACAAAATTTAACTATCAGACCTTTAAAGAAAAGGACTAAAGCCAAGCCTTAGATCAGTTTAGTAGTTTAGTTTGCAGACAACTTTAGTGGGGAGAAGTCCGTTTATAAAGCAGATGTAAAACATTACACTTCATTTGAAAGTGTTTACATTTTCAGGTAAATTCACTGAGAAGTCAAATAAAATAAAACACTCACACAATGCAATCCTTTAATGATATCATAAACAATAAATAAGCATTTTGTGTTAACATGAGCCATTTAAGTATAGCCAATTTGCAACAACAAAATTGAGAGGATTGAAATCAAAAGAGATTTAATAAATGAAAATATCAAGCACCAGCTGTTACTTGATTAGGTTCTCTACCTCTCTGTCACAGTCAATTGCAAGCTGTTTTAAAGAAAAATTGCCAGCTCTCTGATTATGTATTTCTGTTAACATCAAACCACTCGCAAATTAAGTATTAATACACAAAATAGCAACAATTGTCCAACATACCAAAGACTTTAGTGTGTGAAACTATTGACCATTATACAGACATTTTGGATTTTGTTCTAAAAACAGTATTACTACTTAGTACAGAAAATAATAATAGTTTATATATATTATTTATATAATAATAATAATAATAATAATAATAATAATAATAATAATAATAATAAATAATAAAGTAGCTTATAGTCATTTCTCATTTAATTGATAATGCCACCATCAAAATGATAGGATAATTATTACAATTAAATCAAGATAAACTTAATTCCACCATTATAAATCTAGTCCATGTTAATAAGAAACAGATACATATATGCTGAAATCTAAAACTATTACAAGATCTTACCAGGACATTTTCTGGGATTACATTTATCAAAATGTTTATGCTGCCATCTAGTGACTGCTTGACTTTTTAAATATTAAAAACCTAACACTGAGCAATAACTTTAATAGACAGTGTAGACATCACAATGAATTAATGATACACTCTATCCCAGATACACCTTATCAAAATAAATGACATTAAACACATGCCTTCGAGGAACAAAAGTACATGAGGAATGCTTAACTCAAAAGGCAAGCTCACCATGCTTTAACCCAAGAGAACATATTAAAAATCAGATCAAACAATTAGGAGGATAAGATTTTAGAAAAAAAAAAATATATATATATATATATGTGCCATTGAATCTCAAATTCATTCTCCATCAAAGAATCCTAGTATGTTTCCATTTTTTTACACAGTGACAGTGAAATCGTCTGAACATCAGCACCTAACACTAATTGAAAACCAGAGCTGATACACTAATTGGTTCACATGCAGCAACTTTCACTGAATACTTAAAAGCAGAAACAAATACATATTTGTTTGAGACCTCAAGAGCTGGAAAGCAGCTTTCACCATTTCATTTTCATAACCTACCCTTATTCTTCTACCCAAATAGACTTCGAAAAAATCACAGCTAAATGACTGTAAATGGGATGTTCAACTTGTATGTTAGCTTACTGAAAATACTGAAAAGAACAATGGGTTTGAGCATGGCCTCTCAATTTCCCTTTCTAACTAAATAAAAACTGTAAAAAACAATATAAAACCAAACTGCTTATATCTTATTTCCTACAGATAGTTCTTGAAAATATGAAGACATTCATTTTCAACTTTTTCTCTATAAAACAATAATGAAAGCTAGATAATACATACAGCTAGATAATGTTATGACAAATGTAATCTTAAAATGTTAGTAGATGGTGAGGCCAAGATGTAGTGACCTTAGATGTCCTCAGTGAAAACTGTTCATGCAGCAATGACATCTTGTAAGTGGTGAAATTTCCTTGGGCATAAAACCAATGCATTCTGTATATGGTTAAAAAGACCAACGGGTGACCAGGGACCAGGGTAACATCATGACTACATCTCATTAATAACACAGGATTGAGGATGAGACACAATCTGGATTTTTCTAGCACTTCTAGCTTAATTTAAATAATGCATCATCTTGGTTTATTTGTTTAATATAACCTTAGACTTACACACATGATGCATCTTCTCCCAAAAATCAGCTCCATTGTGAAAGGCTTTTCTTTTGCAGCACCACTCCAGCTCTGTATTTGGACCAGTATTCAGGACAGAGCAGTGCATGAAAGCCTTTTTCGCATGAACTGGTCCTGCAAGCCCCGAGCTCTTTTCACTCTAATTGCTCTTTACTGAGAATACATACCAGTGCAGCTTCTGTTCCTATTTCACAGGCAACTGTCAGCGCACGACAGGTACACGTGAGGTTTGACCATGGAGCACTATAGGGGCAGCAGCTGCCAGGCCTACACAATGTCTCTCTGCAGATGTTATTGCATCGCTGGCTACATATGGCAATTATAGCTTACAACATTCAAACTGCATGCTGAGTATTGCATTAAAAAAAAGGTGGAAAAAACAGCAATATACAAAAAAGCAGAAAGATACATTTTAATACACATCTGCAGAGGAAATGGGACAAAATAAAATGTTTTGGTTTATGTAAAATATATCCACTTTCTATTCCTATTAAAATATAAATTAACTGATTCAGTTCCTTAATTAAGGGTTTAAAAATATTGTAGCAATTTCTAAATGTGCACCTTTTCAAAATCACACTGTTTATATGTTAGTTTAGAACTGCATATATTGTCATGCCTACAAAAAACATCACCTTCAATTAAATCAATAAATATCAGGATGAAAAACCATAGACAACACTACAGATCACTCTAAAGTAATTGAAACTGCATTGCCTTGACATGCAAGTGTATTGGGTTTTAGAATATATTTAGTAAAGTTAGTTTTACATCATTCTTTGACATGTTTAAATTCTTATACCTGGCACTTTCTTTACATTTTCAAATACTAGTGTAGATTAAAAACAAGTGCCTCAAAGGTGTTCTTTACAAACTGATAAAAGCCATGTACAATCCAGAAGGAATAACAGGTTCTTGATGTGAGGAGCAAAATGAAAATAACAGTAATAAAAATAGGATTTCTAAAACTTCATTAAGCTGGAAAACAACGTGAAACTGTGCTGAGAGCAGAAGAAAGCAATAGATAGATCTTGGTCTAAATCAAATACAGTACATCTTCATCATTTCTATTTTTATATTGCTGCTGTGCGAGTTATTGAATCGACTGTTTTAGCCGAGATATTTTTCAAAACTAAATAATAGGGAGGACGTGCATTCCTGGTGAGCAGCACGGCCTCAGCTTTAGTCATTTCGGATACGGTGATAATTTCTGCCTACCTGTACTACTGCTGGTGACTGATGTGCTGGGGGCTGTAGCAGGAGGAAGCTTCCCATTATTAAGCTGTTTAACCCGTTTGAGGTGAGATTTCCCATTGTAATGGACCTGGGCCTGTGCAGCAGAATTCAGCTGAATGTTACAAACTTCACACAGTGAGAAAAGCAATTTCTTCTTCTCCTGGTTTATCTGCATATCCATATGACCATTGTGTGGCTCTTTGAGGTCCATGCAGTTTGTAAAGGGGATGTTCATTCTGCCATTTTCTAGGATGTGATTTGGACTCAGTGGTCTCTTCATACCTTAAAAATAAATAGGTTTGGTTAGAATGCTTTTTTGATATGATAAAGGAAAACAACTTGAAGTGGTAAAACAATGCATTTTTTATTTGATATTTAATAAACATTTCAGTATAAATAGTTAAATGGACTGAAAGACATGTGGGTGTGCCCTAAAAAACAATGCTAGCCTTCAAACTATGATTCTGCCAATGTCACTGCAGCTCCTTTAGAAGAAACCTAAAGATCTTATAAGCCCAGTGAGTCGAGCAAAAATTAAGATATGCACACTGATGAATACATGTTATAAATTAATCATGGAGTCAAAGTGTCAAATATTTCTGTACATTGTACTGTACTGTACTTGCCTAATTGCAGGCTAAAAAGTCACTTTCTTCACACGTGTTATACAATTCATTTAACTGCTTCTCCAGCGGTCTGAGTTAATTGTCCCTTGAGTTTGCCTTTTTCCAGTGAGGGTTCATTCTTAATCAGTTTTACAGCATACATACGATAAAATTACTTCAACAATGTATTTCAAGCCTCATAAAACCCCTTGCAAAAAAATAAATGTGCACGGTTTTGATATCACCCTTCTTGAATAAGTCAGACAAAGAAATCAACATACAGTGTTTCACAGGAGATTTCATATTGCATTTATAACACCAGTCAGGTTACTTAATTGACCAGACTGGGCAGATAAGCTTTCCCACCCTCAAGGCCTCCAATCTGTGAACATCACAGCTAAGATGCCAACTCTACCTATGTAGTACAGTGTCTAAAAATGTCCTATGAAACTTGTGAAGACAGACAGAGGGTTGCCAACAGACCTCCTATGCCCATCTGTTGCCCCCTAATGAGTTTAATTCACATGTCATACCCATATAATGCAAGCTGTAACGTGGGCACTGGTAGATACTGTACACTTCACTTCAATTGCACTGTTGTCTGGAGACCAACAAAGTGTGTCTGCTCAGAATATAAAGGCCCTGTGGAAATGTTAGTGTCACTGCTTTTTAGGTCAACAAAAGCAGAAAAAAACAATGTCATGTAAATTAATCTATGGAAAATATGAATTAATCTGTGAATTTGTGAAATATCCTTTCAAATATTAGGGTTTAATGACCTTTGGTACTAATTTGCATCAAATAAATGTATTCTGTAGTGAAACAAATCCCAGAGTTATCAACAAATCATAATTAAATATATAATAAAGTGTGAATGTGCCTTCCCAATAAAACAGGGGAGGTGGGTGATTCCAGTCGGCTATGCATTATACATTACACACCATATCTACTTTTATTTTTACCATTTGAAATGTTAAAAAAAAAGCATTTCATTGCACAGAAAAATTGTTGTAAATAGAAGAGATTTAAAATCAGGAATTGTGTAAACTGTGCTACCTGTAAGGCTGTATATTTCATAACTGAAGTAAACACAAAATAATTGAATATATATATATAAAATACAAGTCAAAGAAAGCATTGCTATAGCTTTAATATCCGGAATGCTGTGTAACCATGCCATGTGTTCATATCTTTCGTTAATCCTGCTGACACTGTGACTCTCCATAATCCCCTGTAGCCAGATGTATGCCATAATCCCAAATTATATAAACAGATAAACTTCAACAACCTTCTTAATGTTTTGAACTATTTACATTTTTATTTATTTTCCAAGACATCATTTGCATTTAAACCACCCAAAAAACAAGACAGAAATATTTTACATGCATTTTCATGTCCATAGAATCGGGCTTTGATTTCATGCTTATATCAAGGCAAGACTTTGATGGTCTGAGTTTCACTTCTCAGTTTTCCTGGGTTTAGGACTTTATAAAGGAGCACATCGAGCAGACTAATATTTTAGCCTGTATTCTGGAGCTGTATTCCCAGCAACAACAACTATATATCTAGCCAAATTATAACCCACTGGTTCATGTGGCATTACTGCGCTTATGGTCATCAGCCACAGCTTCAGTACACCCTGAGGCTTCCTGGGACAATCTTGCTGTGGTATTGATCCAACCTAACGTCTTTGTGACCATGTCTGGACACAGGCAGCAACATTGTTTGATGTCTTTATCTTCAGCAGCTAGATGCTCATGGTCCAGTGGTGTAATAATGAACCCCAGACACACATTCAGTTAATGAAGCAGTCCTGTATGGGATGCAATGTCACTAACAGGCACCACACATGGTACCGGTTTTGGAAAACTACCCCTCTATACGTGGAGGTCCACAGCAAAGAGGAGTCACAAACAAATATGCAATTAAATGTCTTGTTTCTTGAGGTATACCTGACAGTCAACATGCAAAATGGACTTCCCCAGGAAAACCACCCTAAAATATAATACATCAGTATGCAAATATTTCAGGGCATTAATATAGATGTTTTCAGTTTAATATTTGATGATTTTCTGCAAACATATTTAATGAGATAGAAACACAGATGCAATGGTTACTATATACAATCCTAGCACCAGGTGTAAACTGGCAATATTACATCCTTATGCTCTCCCATTCATTTATGTCTTTCAGCTGTTAAAAGACAGAGTTTCCATGATTCACAGAAAGCTATTTAGATCTTGTTCTCAAATTCTTTGTTCCCCCTGAGCCACATTACAAAACCCTGGCCGACAACTTAAAATTGCGATGAAAACAGAGTGTTTCTGGTCATCAGAAAAAAGGGTCATTACAGAGCCAGGAGGATGAGTTACAAGATTATCTATCTAGTAATACAAATAAAAATAAATCAGAAATATACATCTTAACTGAAGCAAACTACAATCCTGGTTGAACTTCGCATTTCACCTGATGCCATAGATAGGAGAAAAATAAATGGGAAAGAAATGTCGCATGTATCTTGATAAAGTGATAAGATACATTTGTAGAAAGGCCAAAAGCTTTAATGAAAATTGGAAGTGGACAGATAGAAGTCCTCCACTGGAAAGCAACTTTGTCATGGTATTAAAGAAAGAATAACCACAAAACAAATTATATTCAACATAAAACCAATCAAACAAATGCTGTTTGTAACACTGGTATGTTCGACATAGACAGAGCATTAGAGAGAGAGATGAAAATAGTTGTTTGACCCCTAAACCAGTTAAGAAGTTCGGTTCAGAAAAACACGATTAATAATTACATTTAAGTACTTAAAAATTTAATTTCAATTTTTTTTTTTTATTAATATGCATTTTTAGGACTTCCTAAATTCCCTTGGGTTAAAGTGAAATCCTTTGCTACTCTTCATTGCACTAATTTCCACATTAAATGTCTTAAGCATTTAAATGTCAGGACTGAAGAGAATATAGTTTGACACAGAGGGGGGCGATAATTGTCCAGTTTTAATTGTGTCAGGAAAATGAGTAAGTAAGTGATGGCCTATGGGAAGAAGACAAATCTTACCCCATTACCTAGTATCCCTCAAGCAGTCTAGTACTAATATAAATGAAAAGCAGAGCCAAATTTTAAAACAGAAAGTGCTACATACAGCTCTATGGATCATTCGAAACTCATGCACTTACCCAGATTACATATTAATCTATGCCTCAATGCCTGAACTATAACGCAAAACTGAAATCACAGCATCCTGTCATGATTTGTGTGTTTTGTTAAGCAGCCAGGAGGAATACAGCAGAGTTTACAATACAAAGAAAGGATTTTCAAGTTCATCTTTAGACCAAAAGAGACAGAAATTCAAAGATTGGCAGTACAACTGGGCACACCATTATCACATTTCATAGTTTTTGATTGACTATACAGGTATCTTGTAATTATTACAAATATTTGAGTTTCTAAAGAGCGATTAATGACAAAGCTGATATCGAAGAAGAGAACACCAGTTTCTGATAATTGGAAAGTCATGAACCTGATAGTTTGGCCCTGATGTGTCAGTTCAGAGATTTGGTATTAAAGGCACAAGATAATAAATATTTGTAAAAATATGTTGACACTTTTTCTACTTTCTGCCAGTAAATCAAAACATGTATAATTCATTTCTCACTTAATGGTAACACAATCTGACTTCCAGAAAGTGAATCATGTTAGTAGAAGTGAATTATGTATCTTTGAAGGTAAGGATCATAACTTCTAGCCTCAAAAAGGATACTGGTGGCAGGGGATGTAAACATTTAATACCACAAATAATCAAACATTATACATAAGCTTCTTTGGTTGATAGCAGTAATTTTCAGAAAGAATGAGGACTGAAACTTGTGGTTTATTTTGATAAATGCTGTACCATCTAACTTGTCATACCAAAGAACATATTTCTTATTCAACCCAGACATTTTTCATCATCGAGTCGAAATACATTTCACAGCTAGCCTACATCAAAGACGCAACTTCATCAGAATAACAATATCACATCAGGGTTGGATGCTGATAATAAATACCTGCATGGCAGATTATAACGGTCTTCTGCTGAGCTTTCGCAGGCATCCCGTATCAATGGGAATTGGAGAATTGCATTTGCTAAGCTGTTGCCAGATGGCTTTGATGGGTGGAAAACTGACTAGACAAAGCAAACAATTTTTTGTCACTATTAATAACTGGCTCTTAGCAGAACCATGTGTACATTAATTTGCATAGCTTTTAATCACTAGGAATGGTACATCTTAATTCAGAAACCTTAAAATAGTTATAAAACTTATGCTGGAGTTTATTGTTTTCTAATTAGCAGTAATGTACTGTGTTTGATGCCACGGAATGGATTTATTTGCAAACTGTAAATAGCCTCCTACTCATAGTAAAAGCATTAAAACCCCTTTTATATTAATTCAATTAATTCATATGTTGGGTTTTATTTTTATATATTATTATATATTACATATTATTTTTATATTTATCATTTACAGGGAGGTTTCTTACACACTTACAGCTGTTCTACCCCAAGCCCCTTGCTTTAAAAAAAAATATATATATAGGAATGGCAATATTCTATTCAATTAAAACTGTCTGATATTCTCCTTCTTAGAGACAGACTGGGGCAAGAATGTGTAGTGAACTGAACTGAAAAAAAAAACATCTTTATCATAAGAAAATGTTTTTCATAGGTCTCCTTTATACATAAAAATAAACCAGTTTAGTTTAAAGTTTTGATTTCAGAAAGGCCTGAAATTATTTAACTCTAACAGTGTACTTTAAATGTCACGCTGTAGTAAGACCATCAGATTATAACATTTGAAGAGGACAATTACATTATATTATGAATATTAAAGGTGACATTATGAAATAAAAGATCATTGCATGAATCTCATGATAAAGCATTTGTTTCTTACAAAAAGATTAATGTTGAGATACTTTCAAAATAGTTTTAAAGTCTGCATCTGCTCTGCATTATGAATCAATACATATATTTATGCATGTATAATATAAATAATTTTTAACAGTAATGTCTACCTTTATAATTACACCATACACGTTTCAGATTGGTATAAATCCATGCATTTACTCATATGAGGAATACTCCTGGAGTCTTCAACTGATGACACTAAAAAAAAAACATTCTTCATCATTACAAAGGCTACTATTTATAATACTTTTAATCTCCTAAAAGCCTTTTAGCTGGAGGGCATGAATCTCTCTCAATATTTACAAATCACATTTTAGAAAAATATTGACAAAGTTCATATGTACACCATAGTCTGTACTCTCATTCACCATTGTTTACTTTATTTCACTTTGCTGGCCTTTGAAACACAAATGCATCAATAAAATACATAAACATATACAGTCAGATAACCTTTGTCATGAAGGCTTTTGTACTACCATTTTCAGTAGTCAAAATAAACTAACAACTTCCAGCTTTTTAATATAACAGTTACTGCGTCCACCCCAGCATTTTCAATTGTCAATGCTAGATAATACACCTTGTGTGACAGAACCCTTCCCCTCAACCCTACAAGCAGGCCACCTCTGGTGGAAAGCTCAAGGCATGCCATCTGTAATGAAGAGAAGCTCACTGAACCACCTTGTGGATCAGCTGCTACCACCAACTTCAGAAACCTGGGTTTGCCAAATATTAATAACATCAGAATATGTAGGACTAATTGCTTTTTGCCCCTTTTCATGGAATAACATGAAGATAATTGTCATAATTTGTATGTTACAGTTTGCCTACACTACCGAGTCTGAAGGGAGGTCTCAAAAGTCAATCACACCTCACTGGGGATGAGAATTGGGAATTAGCCCATTCACCTACATCTCTGCACCTAAAACGCAACATTCTGTGTTTTGGAATACCTTCCTTATATAAATAGGACGTATTAGCCATGTGAGACCCCAACACACAAGTATTGGAGATTATTTATGGGCCATCCTCACTGACAACAACAGAGAGCAAAATTCCTCAGCATTGTTCCATTTTGGTGATCAGTGCTAATTGTATGTATTTATTTATTCTAGATAAGCAAATGGGTCTCCATCTCCATTCATTCAATTTTGACACGTGAATGCTCAAGTTAAACAATGTTACAAAATAAGATATTTTGTTTTTAAGTGTCCTTCCATAAAACCCAGACAACTATAGTATATATACATTGAAATAATCAAGCATGATGATAAAATAACCAACCAGAAACAACATTACATAGCATACTGATGAATCTTCCACAGATGTGTAATAAATCACCTTGTGGCTTCAAAATGACAAAATTACAGGTGAAGCTACACTTTAAAGCACATTCAAAATGAATAATACAGGTAGTGTAGGAAAACCATTTTCTATTCACTTTGGTTAAACCCCATTTATTTCAATTCCCCATTCAAATAATGAATAGAAATATGATGACAGCAAATATATGGATGCCGATCATGAACCCTGTGCACCCTACTGTCAGAAATAAATCACATGCAAGATCCACTCATATTCTTCAGAGAAACAGCTACTATATTGTGGTGGTACCAGGGCTTGGATATATGCTTTCATACATGAACTGGAACACTAAAACCTTACGTAAGAAAAATATTTTTAAACTTTTAAGTTCAGCCTTGAGCAGTAGCCTATAAGTTTCTCATCTTACTTTCTAATTCATCTCAGACCAAGAGCTTTGAGAAACGGCACTGGATTACTCACTCTTCAATTTATGCCAGCTCATGTTCATTGACTACAGACTCTTAACAGAAAACGGATTTGCAGCCATAGATCCCTTAACCAAAAGGAAAAGAAAGAAAAAAAAAAACATTGTAAAATGACAACCATCACAGGTGGGGATCAATAAACTGAATACATGTCATTGAAACCCACACCTAGAAACTGAACTTGTTGAAATGAAATGTAATACAAGTGCACTAAAACAGTTAGTTCTATACGCATTTTATATAAGTGTTTTAACTGAATTGAAATATTAGGTTAATTCAGTCAAGAGTATAATTGATTTATTGATCTATGATAGTGCTTGTGAGTTTACCGATTGAAGTTTATTGATAAGCATTTCAATTTTTAACAGAAAACCCATTAAAACATGAATATGAAGCCTTGACTGGATTGTTCTTCCTCTTATTAACAAATATAGCCAAGGAGAAAGCAGAGCGAATCGAATGTAGGGCCCTGCAATGATTCAAAGCTATTGCTACTATTAAATGTATGTAAAAAAATATGTGAATGAGGCCTTTCAGTGCTGTCAGTTTAAAAGTCAAAGTTAGTGCTGAGCCAGCTAGAAACTAAAATGTACTGAAGTGAAGAAACCGAGAAATCAAAGGTGATGTCAGCTTGCAATCATTCGGTTTGTGTTTACATTTCAAATGGCACTTCTTACACCATGTCCTAAAGTAATAACACACCCTGATGGATCTCGGAACAAGACTGAAGAATAAGAAAAAAAAAGACGTGTAATAAAGATTTTAAATGTGAACATTCTTACTCAGGCATCAATTGTTCTTTCTAATACTATGTTTTTTGGTTTCCTGTTCTTCAATACACATGTACTGCCCTTTCAAGCTCACCCCCTAATACTGCCCATAAATTTGAATCCATGTAACAGTAAATCACAGGAAACCTTCAAGTATGTTAATAGTGGGGTGCATGTGTACTGTTAATTATCATCAAGTACTTCAACCTGTACTAACAGAGTTTCACTGTAAGTGAATCTTTAACTCACTTCAACCACTATGAGCCAGGATTTGTTTTGATGGGACTTTGCTGGAGGATAAATCAGCATCTTTATGTTGTTATTTATTACTGCAGTCTGTGAGGTCATTAATTGATGTTTTTCACCTGTAGGTCAAAGGTCAGTGGAACATAAACTGAGTTTGGCAATCCAGGGTTTGTCCGTTTATCAACCCTATACTGTAGATTAAAGGCAAACAGTAATAAATTGGTTCTATAGAAAAGGGCCTCTTGCTTAATGTGTTCTTTGTACTTTTCAGTTTAGTACAAAGCAAAGCTTGTTTCACTTGACTGCAAAATTTTATTTAATTTAGAAATGAAAGTTCCAGGAAAAGAAGTCCAACCCATTACTCAACCCTGAAATATGCTCAGGTCCAGGTGCAGCAAACACACAGATATTTAGGCTGTCCTCCTTTTCTTGGTTTGCATACCTCTGCCTCACCTATCTCTGTCTCATAACTTAGGAGTCTATAGGACTATATAGGAGAAAGAAAAGGCTGGAAAAAAAATATTTTTCTACTGAGACATTTATTTATGAAGTATGTTCCAAATTAATATACCAAAAGCTTAACTATAAGCATCTGACTTATTCACAGATACCAAAATATTTGAGGTACAACAACATAAAATGTGTTTATATACATACAGGCTCATGGCCGATTGTCTCTCAGATCATTTGTATACCATCCCAAATAAAAATAGGGCAAAAGGCTCAAGGATTACATGAACACAGTCATCCTCAAA
This sequence comes from Amia ocellicauda, assembly GCF_036373705.1. Taxonomy (NCBI): domain Eukaryota; kingdom Metazoa; phylum Chordata; class Actinopteri; order Amiiformes; family Amiidae; genus Amia; species Amia ocellicauda. The sequence goes on along the minus strand of NC_089865.1, from coordinate 14,419,392 downwards.
TGTCTGTAGTATATTTTTCAAAGAGGATGCCGTTATCTATTCAGGGATACAAAGATATTATTAATCCAGGGATTAGAGCCAAGAAGAACGAAGAATACTATCCTCACCCCAAGACCATCTGCACATTATTTCCTGCTTCCATATACATGTGTGTAGTGTACATGCATATTGTCAAAATTATGGGGTTTTGAAATTATACGTTAAATTAAGGGTTCAATTAAGTAACTGAGATCTCAGTTGGAACAAAAACATTCAGGACTTGGGCTGGGAACCACCAAACTAATTGGTAATGGGGCTACCTGGGCTTGAAGTTCAGTTGAGTGATGATGGGTGAATTGGGGTATTTCGTCTGCATTCTTCTGGATGAGAGGGAAATGTACACTCCATTAGAAGAAGTAGCACACTTACATACACTCACCTAAAGGATTATTAGGAACACCATACTAATACTGTGTTTGACCCCCTTTCGCCTTCAGAACTGCCTTAATTCTACGTGGCATTGATTCAACAAGGTGCTGAAAGCATTCTTTAGAAATGTTGGCCCATATTGATAGGATAGCATCTTGCAGTTGATGGAGATTTGTGGGATGCACATCCAGGGCACGAAGCTCCCGTTCCACCACATCCCAAAGATGCTCTATTGGGTTGAGATCTGGTGACTGTGGGGGCCAGTTTAGTACAGTGAACTCATTGTCATGTTCAAGAAACCAATTTGAAATGATTCGACCTTTGTGACATGGTGCATTATCCTGCTGGAAGTAGCCATCAGAGGATGGGTACATGGTGGCCATAAAGGGATGGACATGGTCAGAAACAATGCTCAGGTAGGTCGTGGCATTTAAACGATGCCCAATTGGCACTAAGGGGCCTAAAGTGTGCCAAGAAAACATCCCCCACACCATTACACCACCACCACCAGCCTGCACAGTGGTAACAAGGCATGATGGATCCATGTTCTCATTCTGTTTACGCCAAATTCTGACTCTACCATCTGAATGTCTCAACAGAAATCGAGACTCATCAGACCAGGCAACATTTTTCCAGTCTTCAACTGTCCAATTTTGGTGAGCTTGTGCAAATTGTAGCCTCTTTTTCCTATTTGTAGTGGAGATGAGTGGTACCCGGTGGGGTCTTCTGCTGTTGTAGCCCATCTGCCTCAAGGTTGTACGTGTTGTGGCTTCACAAATGCTTTGCTGCATACCTCGGTTGTAACGAGTGGTTATTTCAGTCAAAGTTGCTCTTCTATCAGCTTGAATCAGTCGGCCCATTCTCCTCTGACCTCTAGCATCAACAAGGCATTTTCGCCCACAGGACTGCCGCATACTGGATGTTTTTCCCTTTTCACACCATTCTTTGTAAACCCTAGAAATGGTTGTGCGTGAAAATCCCAGTAACTGAGCAGATTGTGAAATACTCAGAGCGGCCCGTCTGGCACCAACAACCATGCCACGCTCAAAATTGCTTAAATCACCTTTCTTTCCCATTCAGACATTCAGTTTGGAGTTCAGGAGATTGTCTTGACCAGGACCACACCCCTAAATGCATTGAAGCAACTGCCATGTGATTGGTTGGTTAGATAATTGCATTAATGAGAAATTGAACAGGTGTTCCTAATAATCCTTTAGGTGAGTGTAGATAACAAGTCAAGATACATGTAAAATGTGATTAACATTTTTTGAAACCATTTTGAAACGGTTAATAAATAAGTGAACCATCCAACGGTTTATGCAGTTTAACATTTTCTGACAGTTTTTAGTAAAATGTACAGGTGAAAACAATCTTTATTTGCCATTTTATTTGAATGCTAAATATTATAAAGTGTTTCAAATTTCAGGACAATGAAGCTCTGTGGGCTTTCTAGTGACAGTATAAATGTATTGAAAGCATTCTGATGAATAAACACACTGACAGGAGACTGAAGGGCCTGGAAAGATTGATGTGTTTGAGGCTCTGTGTCTGTGGAGGAATGCTAAATAATGACAGCTTCTTCAAACATTTAATTTAGCATCTTCTCCCCAGGAGAGTGGAAATTCCTAACTCTCTCCATCTGCTAGCTTGTACAGTAACAGACTAATCATCAGGGATAGAGGTCACTAAAACAAATACCTGCTTTTCTCAGCAAATTATATTATTAGTATAAAAACAAAATAAGGAAACCTAGAAACTAGCTACAGAATTGGAATGATTAACAACAACAAAAGAAAACATCATATTCATCAAATAATCAGGAAATGAACAGCCTGTAATGATGATCAAAAACAAGGGGACACAATCATTCCTATACTAATCATACTAAAATAATTATCATGCATAACACTTATAAGACAAGAATAATTTGGGGGTAAAATGTCCTGGTATTTGGTAAAGGACATGATGATGCTGATCCTTAACAAGGGGCACAGGACAATTGGAAGCAAAACAGCCCCATAACATCAAAGATCCACCAACATATTAATAATAGGTATGACAATCTTTTCTGTATGCACATCCTTCATTTGACACCAAACCCATTGCTGCTATGTGTTGCCAAAGAGCTCTATTTTTGTCTCGTCTGACCAAAGCACCTGGTTCCAATCCAAGTGCAAATGCCATTCAGCAAACTCCAGGTGCTTACTTTTTTGGTTGCTCTGAATAAAAGCTTTTTCCTGGCAACCCCTCCAAATTAGCATGAACGGGGCATGTAATTGTACATTTGGAGACTTGGTGACCCCATGATGCAACCAAGTTCTGTAACCGTGGGCCTTGGATTCTTCTTTGCCTCCCAAACCATCTTACTCACTGTGCATAGGAGCAAGATGTACTGGTGTCCTCTAACAAGCAGGTTTACCACATTTCCACTGGTTTTGAACTTCTTAAGTATTTCCAGTTTAGTGGAAAGTTGTGTATATGTTTTTAGCCATTTTATGTATAGCCATTGCCTGATTTATGAAGGTCAACAACCATTTGTCTTTCATTTGTGAGTTCTTTGCAATTCCCCATGCTGATGGATGACAAATGGTTTTTACATGTGTGTTCTCATTTTTATACCCTAGTGAAACAGGAAGCTATGGAAGACCACAATACAGTTCCTCAAGACTAAAAAAAAGTAGAATGTTATTGCAGATTTTATTTGATTTTATTTTATTTAAAATAATCTTTAGAGGTGCCAATAATTCTTACAATATTTTTGAGAGAAAATGTGTTAAAAATAAAAGTTATCTGAGCAACTGTATATAGAAGAAGTACAAAGAAACTGAAGGAATGTAGTCTTTTCCATATATTCAAGCATAAAATACAGCTCACTACCTCTTTTTGAGGGTGTTAGCAATATACTGTATATAAGTAACCAAAAATGTTGCTTTAAATTTGAATGTAGAAAAAATAACTAAAATGTTATTTACGAGTTAGCAGAAGAACTGGAAAAGGAAAAGGTTTTGTGATGAAAAAATGCCACCTTCTGCAGTCTCATTTGCACCTTATTTACCATAAGAGCTCCACTAACTTGTGTTAATTTGTAACATGTTGTAGGTTATTAATAACTGCCTCAGATAAAAGCAGCAGCTACATGACTGACTGTCAATATAATAAAACACATCCTCATATACATTATACATTTATAACATGTATCGAACTAAATAAGTGTTAAAGACGAGCTTGGCTTTTCCTAAATCAACAGGAATTAAAAAAAAAAAATCTAATGCAATATTATCACTGATAACTGTTTACAAACATAAGAATGGATTAGAGGTCAACAACAATTAATCACCCTGCTACAATGTAAAAATCCAAAGGGGAAAACAAATGTTTTCACTGAATAAATCATTCAATATCATAATACTTCATAAAACAAGTGCTCATTTTGCAATGTAGCCGTTATGCATTCAGGATTGGGATTTAACCTGATAATTATCTTTCAGTTAATAATCCTTCATGGACCAATCATTTCAGAGATAGTATTTACAAAGCCAGGCTGTTAACCCCCTTGTACAGCCTTTTGTGCTATAATTTGTACCTCAAAGCAATCAGATTACTCGTAATCTAAATGACTTGTGTCCTTAGTGGACGGATAAGCTATAAGCACCAGGTTCCAAATGTACAGTAAGCTTGTGTATGCTCTAAACCACTGTGGAAGACTTGTCGGTTATTTTAAGATAAAGAGGAAGTGCTGCTCCCCTTCGTCAGATATAAGAAATATAACATAATAAAAGAAAGTTCCAGTAGTTAGCAGCAACCTGCACCATGACAGATACACAGACCCCTGTAATTCTCTGTGTTGAGGTATGGATTGACAGAAAATGGTCATCCAATACCTCACCAGGATCACTTATTAAATATGAGCAAGAACATGCCAATATAAACAAACAATTTCAATAACTCTTAAAACCAAAATCTACCCCCTTAGGATGCTTTCCCCCAGTCTTCCTGCAGTGATTTCTGTGTAAGATTAATCAGTAGACCCAAATGGCCACTTGCAAAATGAGAAGTGAACGAGGTTAGTGAACCAGTTTCAATTACAAAGGATCCCTTTTATCTGGATACAATTTATCAATAATTAATGGCAATGCACTTCAACTAATGGAACAGAAGAGTTTTTTTACACACTATAATGTTACTCCAGATACTAACGCTTACCTGAAGGATATCAGGGGGGAAACACAGTAGCGATAAAGAAATAAGGTCTTGATGCTGTCGGTGCTACCAGCAACTACACTATTTACCATTACTGCTCCTTAGGATGTGCAGTAATACAATTCAATACATTATTCAAATTCAGTTATGAGCTAAAGGGAGGGAGCATAGGACAAATCACAGTTAAACACATTACAGAGAACTGTACAACAACATCAACTTGCTGATTCACAACAATTCTCCAAACTATTATATGGCTAAATGTTATATCTTAATGTATACCTCTTTTATGTATACGTGTCTAAGACTAACCATGCAGTTATTTCCAAAAATATGTATGGGTTATTCATGTTTTGAATTGGGTATCTTTAATTAAAATCTATTCTTAAAGTGTAGGCATGATGTTATTACCTAATGAGCAATTATAATGTGAAGATCTCTTAATTGTAGGCTTTCAGAAAGGGTTTACATTAATGCTGGAATGAAGCTTACTTATTTTCTGCTGTACAGCCCTTACCCCATTATCCACTGGTTATGAGCCGATATACATTGTGTCATTCTTTTCAGGTTTACCACAATCAAAATGGTAAACACCAAAAACACCCGTGAAGAACGCAAACAAATCATACCAGGCTATTTTTAATATTCATAAACATTCAGCTTGAATGAGATGAACTCACCCACAATGTGCCCCTCTGGTACATTTAAACCCCTGGGCAGCCACACTGTTTTTCTTCCCTGCTAATGAATGGCAGTTGGCTTTGGGTATACAAATCCACAGCTATACTAAGGCAGCACTGGCTCTGAATGAGTCTTGCAGGAGTATAATTACTAGATGTCTGGGCACAAGCCATTTTTCAGTAGTAAGGTTTGTAAACTTTTCAGTCTAGTTTACTTGTTTCTTTGAAAAACTGTTGCTGCAAGTTTCATTCAATTCTCTCTAACATCTTGCTGCTCTGTCCTCACTCTGTCCCCTAACAACTGAAAACAGCCTTTTGGCATCAGAAGCTAACTCACCAGGTTACAGAACAAAATAAATTGCTAGGGATGTATATAAAGCAACAGAGAGCAGTTTTAGTAACCACAGAGAAAGTCCAGATTGGCACAGGCCCACTGCCTGAAAAAAATAAAAACACTTATTTTTAATTCAGGAAACATTTGGTTAGTAAGTCTGACGTAAGAATAACCATGGCAGAGAAATCCATTAAACCATTGCCAACAATTGGTTTTTCCAAAAACACATACCATCTAATGACCATCTGCTTTGTGTCTCATAAATTTCCAGTAAATGGTTCATTTAAAATGGGAGAAAAAATATCTCCCACTATTTTAAAAATAGTCCTTAGATTAGATCCTGTGATTTCATGCTTGACATTAGATTTTTTCCTCTTAATTTACCACTGAGGAGTTGTAACAGACTTACAAGTTCTTGAATTTTTTAATTGTTACTTCCAAAGCAGTGACATAAGAGCTAGCAGTCCAGTTAACTTTTCTAGGCCAGTGTTCTTGACTATTCTTATACAATTTAAGAATTTGTACTCAACTATCTGAACTGAAATTAATAAATTGTGATAAATCGAATTGTCAACATTTTCCTTTGGAAAAACTAAATCCTAAAAAAAGTTTAACAAATAATAAAACTAGGGGATAAAATGGATAGGGATCAACAAAAACATGTCTCGATAGTGAAATTAGATTTTAACAGAGCTGGATGGAAGGCATGCATTGTGTCTCTCCAAATGATTACTGACATGTACAAATATGTTGAATTTATCTAGAAACTCTATAACAAAGATGCTCTCCCAAAATTCTTTCCACTTTCCACTTCCCACTGACTGGGCACCTTCATCTCCTATTGTGTTATTTTCTCAGTTCCATGTTGATTCTAAAGAAAGCTTTACAAAATTAATATACTACCAAAATATTTAAAGACTCCCTGGTAAAATATTGATGTCTTTACACATTCCATGGACAAAATGTCCTCTGTTCACATCACTTACATTCTTGATTTCAGCCTTCAGCTTTCCTTTGTGTCATGCAATATCAGTATTTACAGATCCACATAAATTACCATGATTCAATTCAGAGAAGTAAAGTAAAGTTCTGTATTGCCACGATGAGTTGTACCCACATTGCACACAGCAAAGAGCAGCTAATGAAGTGTGAAATATAAATAGGTACAGTACGCATGCTGAAAAACCGGGAACCACTGTTGGAGGCATGGACTGTTTACAAGCCTGCATGTAACATAATTATCATTGGTAACTTGCTGAACTGAATAATCACTTAGAACATGTAACAATTTAACCTGGGGAAAGTTTAACCGATTACACAAAAGTATTATTTTACTGAAAAAATAATACAGAACATCAACAAAAACAAGTCAAGTTTTTGAATCCATTTAAACTGAAATAATAATATCATGTATCCACAAAATGTGCTCTGCCCAGTCTATTTTGGTTGATAACCAACAAAAATATATAAATATAAATAATCCCTCACAAAAAGGGTTTCACAGCTGAACATTAGGATGATGATATATTTTGATATAGGTCAAAATGAAAGTCATGAGCAGATTTTGTACATATGTGCTATAAGTGTTTTTGGAGTAATTGTTTTAAAGCTTTAAAAATGTTGAAAGACAAAAATATGTAAATTAATCAAAGTGTCCATGTTCAACTAATTTCAGCAAAACGTCTCATGAATGAATCCCTTATTTCTTACATTTAGGTATACATTGTTCTCTTTGGGATGACCTTGATATTGCCAGTGAGGCTTAGTTCTATGAGGTCTCCGTATTTGTTCTGCATCTGGCAGACGTTACTATAAGCATCTCTCTTTTCATATATAATGTGTATGTATTTAAATGTAACAAATATGATGCATATGAATTAGTCACTTAGACAACTGTTTATGCTGACCAATAATGGAAACAAAATTCAAACAGCTTCAAAAGAAAATTAATAAAACATCTTCCATAAACTTTAAAAATCCCCACTATGGGATGCCTGGCAAAACAGAGTGGTAAGACATATTGAAAACACACACCAGTTTGACACAGGTTTTCATAACACAAGCATTTTCCTCGAAATAGTAGAAGTCCTGTCAAGAAACACTGCCTAGTAGTGATTAATTACCCATTAAAGAGAAGTCTTCTTTTTTTCCCCCACCTTCAAGCATGTCCTTGCTGCTAATTACTGAAACCAGCTGACCTTCCCATATCCTAGTTTCCTTGCCATGGCCATCATTTGTTCAACTCCACAGAGACATGCCAGACATGGAGCCAATTTATTTCTGCCCCATTCCCACTATGTTCTGAATTGCAGCCCCTAGGCTCCTCCAAGAATAAAAAATGATAATTCCTACATGAAATATCTCCACGTACTCTCTACAAAAGGCAGCACTAACAGAGACACAGGCCGACAGCAGAGTTACCTCATATCCAATTTTGTTCAAAAACCAAATATGAGCTAAATAATTATATATCTTTTTTTTTGTATTATTATTTTTTAATGACCTTGGCTGGCACAGTAGTTATACTGAATTATGAACTCACTGATAAAGTTTTCACAGGTAATTTACTGCACTGTTAATTTTCCTAATATGATCTGACAACATAGCATGCATGTGCCACATTTCATAAAACAAAAATGAGAAAAAACCTGCAGTGACAAATGTAGCTTTTCTTATTAAAAATAAATACCAAAGCCCAGAAAGGGATTAGAAAGAAAAAAATACATTGCACACTCACCTGGATCAACACTAGGCTTTTTTTGCTAGTGTGATTATAAATTAATACCAGATTTTGATTGGTGCTTCTTTGTCATTGCACAGACACTTCATCCAGTAGCAGAAACAACATGCAGACAATTGCAGGTGTGAACTAATGCAGTCTTTCTACATCATTAATTCATAGATCATTTGAACATTAGAGTCAAAGGCTCATAAATATCAACAAGACAGAACTATAATTAAACTGTCGCCTAAGCGTATAATCTTCAGTTATAGGTAACCAAAAGTAGCAAAAACCACACAATAAGAATGGTATCATTTCAATGTAATGTTTGGCATTTAGGCAAATCAGCGTAAGACTTTAGATATAGTAAAGACAATTTGGTGAGAACATGCAAATTGCTATTAAAGTAGGAAGAAGGTTACTTTATGAAAATTAAGTTCCTACTTTTAGTTTTTTGTCTTCTCAGTTAATACACTCCAAAGTCAATCACATGCTTCACTGTCTAAAAATGACCACTAGATAAGACTTCAACAAGAAATAATTCAGTTCTTATGCCACTTAAACTTAATTTTATTACAGTGACTCTGTATTTAATGGATACGTTAATATGATGATACACACAGCTTCATTGTAAACCCAAAAATAAAGCACTAAATATCTGTCTGATGTAAAAATGTGACACCTGGAGGCGTATTTAGGTGAATGCAGAAAGCCATTTGTCACCATCAAGAGTGCCATCCTCATCATAAAATTATAGGCCATGACAACATCGTGTTGCGTGGAATCATTATTACCTGTCATGCCCTTCAACATTTGCAGAAGGTACAGAATTGAAGGTACAATATGCTGCTGATCACTACTTTCTATGGCGTACACAGAGACCAGATCATAATACTTGATCTAATTTGAACTGAAAACCCTGCAAAATATAAAATACCATAGGATCATATCAATCAATTAATATAGGCAGTGTTAATAGATTTTAGATGTCTTAATGTGTATTTGATTTATTGATTTCTGTATTACACTAAAATATAGTCACGGGTTAAACACTCCATATTCCCTTTTTGTCATAAATGTTGTAGAGCTGCACACACCATGACAGATGAGATTCACAACTTCCTGCTTCCATATAGCAGATGATTTTTGTGTACAATATTGTATAATTCTAATAGAAAAAAAAACAGCCTCTGAATATGGAGTTAAATGTCATGGGGATTTGAACACTTTGGAAAGAAAGAATGTCTGCAATGACCTTAGAAGGGTGGGGTCTCGTTTGTGTCATTATTTGTGAGGCATGTGAATGCCTTATTTTTCCAAAAGCACAGTCTTCTTTCAGAGAGCACTAGGAGCATGTTTTCAAAACACTGCGGACTCTAGCTCTTCTTCACTTACAGTACTAGAGCTGAGGCTCGAGAAACACTTGCAATGCAGTGCGAATCTGTTTTACCTGCGCAGCTCCAATCTCCGATGAGTTCAATACCTGCTGGCCTAGCTGAAACTGAAGATTTCACACACTTCTGATTCTTTCACACCATGTATTTTGATGTCCTATGTGCAGTGATACTACTAGTGCCATTCTTGCAAATACTTGATATTTAGTGACACAGCATCACAGAGGACATGGCTTGTTGGACACTTTTCTACAGAAAGCAATAGCATAGAAAGGCATATCTTTTCACTTTTACAAGCCTTGAACACACACTATGGGGATGAATGGCCTTGTTTGTTTGTTCCAGCTCTAACCATACACTCTCAGTTGGATTGAGATCTAATAGTTTCACACAAAATACATGAGAGTGTTAGTTGTGTGCATCTGAAAACAACTTTTGTTGCTTTATTTAATCCCAACTGGATGGTTTTAGATGTAGTAGAACACACTATTTAATTCCACAGAATAATACAGATAGTTAGAAAATGTACATAAACATTACATATTCTTTAAACTATACAAAAATCCAACTAAAAGATCAGTCCCAGATCCATCCAAATGTTTACCTTAAGTTACCAGATTGCTTGGCATTTCCAGAGTATATGTAAATAATGAGGATTCCCTTGGCTGCCAATGAATACAGCTTATAAGACATGTCTGTTAGGTGCCTTCTATTTTAATGGCCTGCAGAGAAGGGAAAAAATGAATATGCACCTCTTCGCACTCCGACTCCCACTAGTTCAATCAATTATACAAGGCACAAGCAAGAAATTGATATTGCAATAGTCATAATCAAATACGTATGTAAAGATGTGCTCCAAGCTCAACCATTAATTCAACATTCAGGCATCAAGACAACTGTCTGAATTAAATAAAGAAATAAAACATTTTCCACAAGAAATTATGTTTGTTGCCCATATAGGATATAAAGCATACAGATACAGACAGATCTTCAATGTCAAACTCTGTACTGCTAAATAAATATCTTTTAACAAGACACATTGTTATGACACTAATGGAAAAAATGTATTATTTTCCAGTGCTGGACGTGAAGGTAGGGAATGACTGGGTGTATATGGATATCCGAGGCCATTTTAAAGAACAGCACTGCACTCATCCAGTAAGGAATTGCATATGGAAGTAACTAGAGGAATGATTCATTTTTATGACAGGCTTACAGGGTCCTGGAGTCCTTTATACTTTGAAGATGTTTTTCCTGGCACGTACCCTATCCATTAATTTCAAACAAAGTCTGTAAGAATGCCATTTTTTGGATTGTATTTGTGATCAAAAGCTTCTCCTGCCCTACAATACGTTAATGGCGAGGTTCTTTCCTTTATCAATAAAACACATCTTTGTGAAGTGAAAGAAACAGAAATCTGGAGTTGGTGACAGTAACATGCATTGTCGTGACCTGCCAAGAACAATGGTATCCATCCCACTGAGACTAACCGAGTTTACATTGTAAAGGCCCATGAAATCTTCAAGGCTAAATTTGGTATAATGTGCTTAATGGTAGGGAATCCCATTTGATATGATAAGTGTCCTGGGAGAAATGTAGCAGGAATTACAACATGTGGATGTCCATCAATATTTCATGTTAGTTTCTAATACTGTTCTTATTAAGATTGTATTATAAAATGTCCCGTGTCATGTCTATATAAGAATCTTCCATTATTAAATTATTTATTTGAACTTTCAGCTTTATACGTTTAGAAAAGCACCACATAGTGGTTGTAATTCTTTCGGTAGAGGATTAAACCCGACAGCTGGGTCTTCTGTGGTCTGTGGTACAATCTTCAGGTGAAAAAAATATAATAACATTATTGAAAATATTAAACACTTTTATAAAATGACAGTAAATATGATCAAAAGTAACTGAAACACTTCTAATACTTAATCTAAATATTTGTTAAAAAACATAACACCAAATGTTTCCCTGTTAAAAATAGACTACTTCTCTTAATGATTTATCCAGTCATGTGTGACAGTTGTATAGATTTAGATTGATTTATATTTCTATATTATATTCTAATTATATTAAACAGTCACATATAGCATGTGGAGTTGTTCAGCTCAAAAACAACTATTTCTACCATGTTACCTAATTGTAAATAGAATATTATAATCAAGCTTCTAAGATTGTTGCACAGAGACTTATGCATGCATTCATACAGTGTACAATAATAATAATGCTGTATATGAGCAGAGTAAACTCATTTTAGTGTTTTTCAGTGGCCTTTATTATGTTGACAAGCAATTGAGGATGCGAATGATAAATGCAACCACAATGAGCTCAGCAACTGCATATTTTAGCCTTTTGCTTTTTAATTAAGAATTTGAATAATGAGGAAGATAACAAAGCAAAACTTTTGATCAATTAGAAATGACAAAGAATGCCATCATGATCAACTGAAGTATATTACATTTCTAAATGTTATGGTTAAGGCTGTAAGTAAAATATCCATAGCATAAAATAGCAAAATCATTTGTTTGACTATGATTACCCTTCACATGTACGACCCACTAAAGGTCAGTCAAAGCCGGTTTAGCCTCATATTAAAATATCGGACAGAGAATAATAACAGCAAGATCATTTTTAAAATGTTTTCTGGCAAGAAAATGTAAAGAATAAATCACATGCTATGAGCTTTTACCTTATCTTTTACTTCCACATTACTCTTTATTTGTCTCTGAAGGGCATGAGGACATTACAAGTAGCTATGTATTTATATATATATATGTGTGTAAAATATATAATCGCTTAAATCCCACTGATCTACTTGTTAAATGGGCCAACATTTGCATATTAAATTCCTCTCCTAAGTATGATGATTTTCTAGGGCTTATCCCAAGAAACAAAAGGATGCTTTTGGTGCATCCAAAGGGTCTCCTTTTCATACTAAAACATCTCATCCCTCCTGAATATCAGCATAGACTCTCCACAGTGCATGTAGATTCCCCTAGTGTAGCCAGGTAAGAAAGCTGAACAGGAAAAGCTTTTAATGACAGGTCACTCTATCTTGATGCATCTTCATACTATATATAGAGCATAATGACTGATATAGGACCAAAGAGGATTAGAAATAAAATGGGACTCTGGCTTCCCACTACAGCTGGTCAGATTGAAGAGGTACTTTAGAAAGGACACATTTAAATCCTCTCACTTGGATACTGCAGCTCTTAAATAAAATGTTACAATATTAATGACAGCTTACTAGCCACGAATATGGATTTTACTGGACACGAGTTAAAAGCTTGTGCTTAAACCCAACCGCCAGTAAATAACTGATCTGTAACGTGCAGGCTATTGCTTTTCCATATTATATATTATATAACATAATGAGAAAGATGGATGGATGTTCATGGACTTTGAAAAGTTTATTATGGAGAAAAACACATTCATATATCAGAAGTACAACTAACAATATGGTGCAATAAGTCCAACATTACAAAACCCTAAAACAAACACAGTAAAGTAAAAATGCCGTTGCACATATATTTACAGGTATGTAGCTGAAATAGCTACACATGTAAAACCAAACAAAAACCTCCCTGGCTGGTCAATGTGTAGCTTTATTAATAGTAAGTGCCTTTTTACACCTGTGTGGCAGAACCATTTGCTCTGTAGTGCAACTTTGTGCATCTCCTGAAACTTGTCCTGGCTCCGTTTATTCCCGATCATTCTCGCTTTCAGATCGATACATTCAAATTGACCTGGCAAACGATATCGGCGCCTGTATAAAAAGCCAGGACTATTTCTGAGTTGTTTCTGCGCCTCCGCCGTGCAGTTTCAATAACAAAAAACTTCACTTGGGCTCTGAATTCGCGTTTCGTAAATGACTATAAACATGTGCTTACCTGTAGTGCGCTGAAAACCGCTGTCAAAATTGCCAAGTGGACGGGAGTTTGGTCCTGTGGGCGGCAGGTACGGCTGTCTCCTCTGACTCGGGCTGGGGATGTTTGACAATGATGTCCTGCGTGCTGCTGAGCATGGGCTCCCTCCGCGCATGCGCATCCCGAGCCCTCCAGGGGCAGCAGTACCTGCGCTCAGAAGTGCCCTACTTTCTGCCCGCACTGTGGCACCAGAGCCGCGGTCACTGGAGGACAGCGATGGCATGGATTCTGGCAATATGTTTTTATTATATGCATATATATATATATATATATGCAGACACACATAAACACTATTACAAATGCATGTATCTTGTTACTGGAGTATTTTCTTTTTCTTAGATTTTTGTAAATCCACAAACTGACTTGCAATTCTTCTTGTTTCTGTTGTTAGTAGTAGCAGTAGCAGTAGTGGGTGTAGTAGCAGTAGTAGTAGTAGTAGTAGTAGTAGTAGTATCTCCATACAATGAAATTAAAAACAGTTGGACACAAAGTATGTACTATTAATCATCCAGTACTATGCATGGAATAATAGGAAAAAAAAATACAATCTTTCGGGTCTGCATAACAACATTTAATGAATGGGTTATATGTATCTTTGTTTAGGAAATTGCCAGATCTACCATTTATATTAGTAGCCTCTAGTTGCATACTGTACTATAATAATCATGGGAATAGATCGATTATCATTCACAGTAGAGAGAAAGGTGCCACACCCCAGAATGGACTGTATGCGCACACTTGTTAAGGTGAGATAAGGAAGTCGTGGAGGGGAAATATAAACTGTAAGTTTCAAAAGCAGGTGCTCCCGGACACTGGAGAGAGATGGCTCTGCGTTTGAAGCATCCCGATGTGGTGTATCAAGGATTCAGCTCGGCTCGGGGAAGGGGGTGGGGGCAGTGCTATTTAGAAAGTAGGCCATTTCTGTGTACGATTATTGCAACCTACTGGAAATACTAACACAAGCCATACTTTCCAAACCTCCACACAAACTGGTTTGCGCCCCATGAGTCTGAAAATTGTGCTGGGGTTCATTTGTATAATGCTATGCTATGAAATACCCCAGAATAATGCTACAAAAACCGATAATTCCATTTTAGTCTGTTTTTCAATAAATAAAGCATTATTTTAATAATACATAACAAACAAGCCTGAGCAGAATTTGAAGCCATAGGTGTGTAACACGTCAGTAATACTCTTTCATGCATATAAAGGCACATTTTCATGAGCAGGTCTACATCTTCCTAATTGTATGGTGTAGTAATGCTCAGTAGTAATGCCAGAGTTTAAATATAGTGCTGTCAGACACCACCCACAGTCTCCACCCTTACCAGTTTCCTGTGGTGTTCTTTGTGTATCCTTAAAATATTAATTCACAGAGGGCCTTTTTTAATTTTCTCACTTACAAGATGTAAAACAAGTTTTTGTTGCGAAGCCTAAAGTCTCTCTTAGTTAGAATAATTATACAGGGTGTAGTTTGAACATCAAAGGGTATTTTTCTCATTACACCTGCATTTACAAAAAATTATAATCCCACTCTAGAGTTTAACTTAACCAATAAAGAATTGGACCAGCTCTGTATGTTTGGGTTTGAGTACCTGAAGTGTCTGAGGCATCTAAAGTGTGCATGAAAGTAGGACTTCCTTGCAGTTGGATATGCAGCTGTCTCTCATTCACCTTGAGTAAACCCATCTGTTCAGCTGTTGCACTAGTGTACTTACTGCCCTACTGCATTTTCTATATATTGCACTCCCTATGCGTGTAACCTCTTTTGGCGGGTGATTACTCTTGATTGTCTGAACTCGAAGACTTTTCTTTTTGTCCTGTTGTAGCGCAGGAATCAAAAACCCTTTTAAGGTTAGTAACAAAATTAAGTTCTTAAGCACTACTCAAGCTTAAGTATTCATCTTAACATTTTGTGTATCCAGACACGCCACTACATGTATTTTTTTTCCCTGTGATTGAGACATGTTTTTTTTTTTTATTTGTGTTTTGAAGGATTTCATACTATTTCATCAGCAAAGAATTATTTAAATATAAAATTTGAGATCTTCAGTGGAGGGAAAAAGCAGACACACCTTTGTTTTTTTTAGAATAGAAACACAAAACCCTTTAGTAATTCAGCCACCTCATCTTTTTGGAATTCCTTCAGTTGCACTATCAATTAGATAGGGGGTGTGAAATTACAGTGCTTCCAGTTCGAAAGTAAGTCCTGGTGGTATAGCGTCACATTCCTTTGAAGTGGCACTCCCGTGTGTATCTTTGCCTTTCTGTATGAAGAAGTATCGCATGAGTTCAGTGCAGAGTTTGGATCACTCTACTGAAAAATGTAGAAAACCATGCTGGTTTCTCTTTGGCTTGTATGGCAACAAAAATACTGTTCCTCTCCAAAGCTTTCAGAGGTGATAGTCTTCACAGATCCTTCTTTCATAATACAAAATATGCACTATTGAGAGTTTGAAAATAGTACTTTCAGTGATCAGAGCATGAATCATTCTTTGCCCCTTTGAAAATGCGTGCAATCAAAATACATAATACAAAAAGTCTTAAAATAATGCTATTACCTAAAAGGGAAACTGAGAACTCAACAAAACATTATAATCACAATTTATTTAACCATGCATTACAGAACATGCCAACAGAGAATAAGCAGCAAGCTGAAAGTAGAGATATAATTTTAAAAACATACAATAATTATACAAAAGACATGTTAATGGATTAAGGCAACATTGAAGGTTACATGCAAGCTATTTGGTTTAGAAATATGATTCTAATGTATTGAGAATCTGAAGAAATCCCCGGTGGAAACAAGAGGAAGTCTCTACTCTCCCCGAGGAAAACGACTTATTCCATCATCCATAAGACTACAGAGAGGGTTTGCTTTCTTATTCTGAGATATGACACTTTTAAACTGAGCTAAAAATGACCTTGGAGAAATACAGAAGGTTGTAAAAAGCAACACGTCTCTTCCAGTGATCAAACCATAAGACATTAACTCAGATATTAATTCTCGAACCTTGATAATTAAAACTAAATCAAAGGTATTTATTTATTTTTTGAGCATATGTAATTTAAGTATAACAGAAGTCATTTCCCACCCAAGAACAGAAGTTTGGACTCCATCCATGTAATCTATCTATGGAAAAAACCAATGCAGAGTTTAGCTTCAATCTGTAATCTGTATTAAATCACCTACTGGCTGAACAGATTTGTCACCTACCTGGTCAGCAAGTAACTAGCCATTCCAAAGTGATTTTCCCTCCCCTACCCTTAAGGCTCTGATTGAATAGAGGCTATTAAAGGTTTATTAATTCTAAGTATTTCCCTCTCTTGGACAATTTCATCTAAATCATCCTGCTTTGCTGGCATTAAGAAGTGACCTTGATACAGCAGAAAATGGCTATTGCTTTTCAAAACGATACACCGAGTTTTATTATTTAAAGACTGTTAAGAAGAAAATTAAACATGTATTTGGAGAAGGCTGCAATAAAGAGAGAAAAAAAAATTGGGTTTTCCCACAAGGCCGGAGAGTGAGTGAGCTTTGCAGTTCTTGCTCATGCTTGTGAACCATGCCTGTCTGAGACGCGTCAGGCCCAGGCACGAGTTCCTCTGCTTGTGGGAGTAACTTGGTGAAAAACAAAAAAAATGGTATGTATAATTCATGCAATTTCTAATTAATAGAAAACAGTTGCTGAAACAATTATACAGTGGGGAAATGATTTGCTGTGGGTTGAAGCTACTGCATAAATGTTCCTGAGCTTGAGTAGTACAGACACTGCTTTCCAGCAATGACAGTCTTTGTAATTAAAATTCCACAAACAGCAGCGCTGTATGATAGACACACACACTCATCCCAGTTTCTTTGTGTGAAACTATATACTACAATTTCATAACACGTTTAGAAGAACAATAACATCTAAACATATGAATTCGTAGGCAGGTGCCTCAAAATGTATTCATCTTGCTCAATGAAGGCCTCATAAAGATTCTTCGCAGCATCTTCCGGCTCAGTACCTTGATTTCCACCCAATATCCAGATGCATTGCCTTTGCCATTTGTTCACCATTGCCATTTCAGTCAAATATCATACATCATCATATAATAAATAGCCAATAGCCCCTTTTTATTCCAGACACGCATCTTTCCACACTTCTTTGGGTCAGTTGTATGTTTTTATATGCATTTAATCACATCCTGGTTATGGTTTTACACCCATTAGTTAAAACAAACATACTGTTGTCAAAGAGGATCCTATTTAGGTAAAAAGGATATATATATATATATATATATAGAGAGAGAGAGAGAGATATAGAGATATATATAGAGATAGAGATAGAGATATATACACTCACCTAAAGGATTATTAGGAACACCATACTAATACTGTGTTTGACCCCCTTTCGCCTTCAGAACTGCCTTAATTCTACGTGGCATTGATTCAACAAGGTGCTGAAAGCATTCTTTAGAAATGTTGGCCCATATTGATAGGATAGCATCTTGCAGTTGATGGAGATTTGTGGGATGCACATCCAGGGCACGAAGCTCCCGTTCCACCACATCCCAAAGATGCTCTATTGGGTTGAGATCTGGTGACTGTGGGGGCCAGTTTAGTACAGTGAACTCATTGTCATGTTCAAGAAACCAATTTGAAATGATTCGACCTTTGTGACATGGTGCATTATCCTGCTGGAAGTAGCCATCAGAGGATGGGTACATGGTGGTCATAAAGGGATGGACATGGTCAGAAACAATGCTCAGGTAGGCCGTGGCATTTAAACGATGCCCAATTGGCACTAAGGGGCCTAAAGTGTGCCAAGAAAACATCCCCCACACCATTACACCACCACCACCAGCCTGCACAGTGGTAACAAGGCATGATGGATCCATGTTCTCATTCTGTTTACGCCAAATTCTGACTATACCATCTGAATGTGTCAACAGAAATCGAGACTCATCAGACCAGGCAACATTTTTCCAGTCTTCAACTGTCCAATTTTGGTGAGCTTGTGCAAATTGTAGCCTCTTTTTCCTATTTGTAGTGGAGATGAGTGGTACCCGGTGGGGTCTTCTGCTGTTGTAGCCCATCCGCCTCAAGGTTGTACGTGTTGTGGCTTCACAAATGCTTTGCTGCATACCTCGGTTGTAACGAGTGGTTATTTCAGTCAAAGTTGCTCTTCTATCAGCTTGAATCAATCGGCCCATTCTCCTCTGACCTCTAGCATCAACAAGGCATTTTCGCCCACAGGACTGCCGCATACTGGATGTTTTTCCCTTTTCACACCATTCTTTGTAAACCCTAGAAATGGTTGTGCGTGAAAATCCCAGTAAATGAGCAGATTGTGAAATACTCAGACCGGCCCGTCTGGCACCAACAACCATGCCACGCTCAAAATTGCTTAAATCACTTTTCTTTCCCATTCAGACATTCAGTTTGGAGTTCAGGAGATTGTCTTGACCAGGACCACACCCCTAAATGCATTGAAGCAACTGCCATGTGATTGGTTGGTTAGATAATTGCATTAATGAGAAATTGAACAGGTGTTCCTAATAATCCTTTAGGTGAGTGTATATCTCCTATTATACACATGCACAGACCAATGTTTTAAACATAACTGCAATTGCATGTACTTTTAAGTTTATTAAACACCATAAATAACCCAACACAGACTATCATTGCCTTTTTTAAAGGGGTCATTATCAGGAATAAGGAAATATCCAATAAACAAACACAAATGTATTTGTCACTTTTAGTATAGCTTGTGGACATGAGGTCAACATTAAAAGCAGTGGAATTATTTTAACTCTAGAATGGTGAAGATAGGACAGAGAGAAGTAAAAATTAACAAGCCTCATTTTGATTCCATTTTTTATTTATTTTTTAATAGAAAAGTTCATTACAAATTGAAGTTTTTATTTTTATTTTGAAGTAGTTACAGCTGCCTAACAATAACTAAGACTAATAACTAATAACCAGTTTGCATTTCATAGATACTGTGTATTTTTTCCTTGGGGAAAGAAAAAAAAAAGATTTCCATTAAATTATGTGAAATTTGAAAAGACAATGAAATCATACCTATTAAATGTTCCATTATTACCTCCAAACTCTTTTCAGGATAAACATATTTAAAGATCAGTAATCGTATTGTATTAAAACGCATCCTTAATCACAGAAAATGAAATTGCTTTGGCTGTCCTTTGCAAGGAAACAGGTTTGTTTATAAATAATTGAAGAATTGGAATGATGGCACAAGCGCTCTTAAATGTCAATGTGAACTATGGAAATGTGAAGTCATGTTACAGATGAGGTGTTATCTGCTAATGCCGTAAAGATGCGACTAGGAAAAGGCAGCTCAGCAACATTAATATCCTACGAGAAAATTACATCTCATAACAATTGGGTCTCCTTCGGACAATCTTCATCAGTTTTCACTGGGTATCACGGGTATTGGCTAAATTCACTTGAAGAAATTTCATTTCTAATTAAAAGACAATTAAGTTATTACATACATGAATCCACTTTTAGTTCATTTAGTTAAGGAAATAGGGTCCTATTTTTGTAGGCCACAAAGTATTACAAGTCTCCCACCAAAAATTGGAGTTGGAGGCAATTTTTCTTTCCTACACAGCACTTTGTGGAAACCATCATTTATTAAATGAATTAGTGGTCCAGTCAAATAATGTTCTTCAGAGTTTTACCTACTCTTAAATCATGCTTCTTGTGTAGGAAGTTAACTTTTGCTTATTGTTCAAATGCGGCCTTCTACATTTTAAATGTAATCAAATTAATATATTAGTCATTTTGTAATTTACAAAGAGCAAAAGAAAAAATAGTAACATTTCTGTAAAAATAAGTTGTCAGGCCACTTAAATCTGACAGCTTTAACATATTGATTGAAGGAATTCCATTTTAAACTTTTAAAATAATAAATGTGATTATTTGATTCCATTTTGTTTTTCTTCATTTTGAATTCAAACATCTCTCATCACTGCAAGCGCCATCATTCTTAAGATACACTGAGCTTCAATGTCCGTGTACCTGGTCTCCGAATAGGATATGCTGCAAAATACAGATCTCTCATGAAATAATCAGTTAAGCCAATTGCCGTAAACCAATAATGCTCACCTAATTTTTTAACATCACTTGACATTTACATCCTGAAACTATCATCTGTTCAGCAGCATTAAAAGTAGGTCAAGCTAACATTTTTTTTCACCCAGACAGCAATACTGGTGTCAAATAAGTCACCCTTTTTAAAATCCCTTTTTGTTGTAGACATTTTCTGTATTTTGAAACAGTGCTTTAATTTTGCACACTAATGCTTGCATGAAACACAATTGGTCAAGTGAAATTATGTTTTTTTTATTTATTTTTTTATACATTTGTCCCTGTCAACAGCAACAGTTAAAAATAAATTCACTTACATCCATAGAAATGTGCATCATGTTACCAATACTTCACGTTACCCATGTAAGAAACATCCTGTATTTAATAGCCCCCAAAGAATGGGATAAGTTTACATGACAAATGGCAAAAGGTAAAATGACTATAAAATGGGAAGGTTCTCTTTGCACTGCTGAAAAGGTGCATCCAAGAAAAATTTTAATAATTGTACAGAACTATCAATTGTAAGGTATTGACCCCTCTGTACAAATATGGCAGATACCAAAAGCTGTGCTACCAGGAAGTAAAAAAAAAACCTGGTGCTTGCAGAAATCAACCTGGTGACCTAAGATCTGAAACCAATTTGATTGCGATTTAAAAAAATAAACCTGAAGAACACATCTACTTGAATGGTACAAATTATCTCCGTCTTCTAGGGGAACCGTCTCTATGCCTGTCTTCAGTTTTCCTAGCATCCCTATATCTATCCGAGTGTCTGCTCTCTCTGTCAGACTTCTCTCCTTGCTTCTCGACTCCATTTTTGTAGCCATCCCTACCGCACGTCTCCTTGCGGGCCCTTTCCTTTGACTTTGACCTCTCTCTCCTGCGACTCTGCGGCGGCTCCTCCTCCCTGCTCCTATATCTGTCTTTGTCAGGCTCAGACTGGGAGTTATTTTTCGTTTTCTTTCTCTCTTTGCGAGAGTCGAACTCTTTGTCCTCGTCATCTCTGTTTGGCCTGCTGGGCTGGTCCTTGCGGCTCTGGTCAGGAGAGGCTCTCTCTCTCTCTTTGTGTCTGGAGGTTTTGCTGCTGTGTCTGTCAGCTGGGCGCTCGCATTCCTCACTGTGGTCTCGCTTCCTTCTGGGGGAGTTTTCCAGAGGTTGTTTCTTGCTGGCTGACTTCGGAGATCTTTTCTTTCTCCTGCTTTGACCCTTTTTATGCCTGGAATCAGAATCTGTAAAAGAAGCAGAATATTTATTAAACATTTCTGCATTACCATACCATAGTTTTTTTTTACAATGATATGTAAACAAATATGTGAAATGACTAATATAACCCACACCACACACATCCTATTCATCAAATGTCAGTTTGAAATGTAGCCTAAAACACTAACCTCCAAAATATATTGCTTATATTATATAAGCAATATTATAGTGCTAAGATTGCAATACAAATCTTTAAGCCTGCTTAGATTCCATTTTGGATGCAGTTCTCAATCTAAGACGTGTTTCTGTTGGCCATCTCTTGGTGCTCCTCACAGTGGTCGCCACTTACTCAGATGAAACTCTCGGGGCGGCCCGTCTCCTCTAATCCCCTAATGCTCCACAACAGAAACAGATGAGCAGCCACATGTCACAAAGCAACCATCGATACACTGGCTGAATCGTCACGGCTGGAGCAAGAGGATTAGCATTATGTAGACTTATGGTCATTAAATAAAGGCATTGATTAAGCCAGATTGGTGGAAATAACACTAATCTTTTTCAGGATTGAGACTGCAACTTTCCTGTTTAAAACACTATTAAGCATGTAATCATGATATCAGTTTGTTAGTAACTTAAAAACAAAAGACATTTGCTAAGAAAGATTCCTGCCATTTGACATGTATGAACAGTTTAATTTGTACTTACTTTAATAAACACTTGACATTTGCTCTATAATCCATCTCCAGTACTGAACTATAAAATAAGAACTGTGGTATTCTGCTATAAGCTACAACAATTACATCAACTGTGCATGAAACGCAGAGGATTAGAGGAGAAAAATTAAGGCATGCGTCTACTTGCATAACATGTTTTATAAATTGTTGTTTGTTCAATGCTGCAAGTTCAGTTTTTAATATTTACACAGAACTAGCTGTGAAATAAAATGATCTGTGAGTTATTTCTCTGGGGTGGGGGGGGCTTTGCAAATGAGATAAGAATAATTAGATCACAAACAAATGGAAACATCGTGCAGCTGCTTGTTCTACAGCCCTTAGAATACACAGGCAAGTGCAAAAATTAAAGACCCAAAACAAAAACCATGCTTATTTCTCTGCCTAAATGTCCTAAGTGCATTCTCCAAAAGGCACATCAAATCTGGTGGAATGGCGGATCATAAATAAATTAGTGGTGCGCTGCACGATTGTAATAATCAATTTGAATTACATTGTTTCGATACATCGATTAATCGTTTACTTTGTCTAAATATGCAATCAAATAAAGGCACCCTTGATAGATGATATTCTGTAATATTAACTACCACATTTTAAAAATCTATTCATTTTTTTCAAAAGCAGGAAAGACATTATTGTCCATATTGTCAGGTTTAAAGGTATCCCTCCATGTAGCATGTCAAGAAGTTCAGCAAAGCTGCTGTGGTCTGTGCAGGTGCCATCTGGCTCTTAGCTGAATGCATGTCTTTCTGGTCCATTTCTACTGTTGTAATTCCTTCCACAGCTGCACATCTCAGTAATCCATCATTTGCTCAGAAATATAATTTATACATTTAATCCATGCGGTACATTTTCAGAATATACCTTGTATAAGATGTGTACCGGACTATGACTATCTTAAGTGAAAGTGTTTTTTGGTACAAATTTTACTTCAATAAGATACTAAATAATTGTACTATAAGACTTGAAATCTGATGGGAAGCAAACATATACATACAAAAAACAATGTATATCTGAGAATCTTACTTAACTACAAATATGGTATATAATTAACTATAAATCTGCTGCTGCCAATAGAGGTTAGTACTTAGACTTTCAATTCAAAGTTGAAATCCCTTTTGAGGAACTGCTATTGTCATTAATTGAAAGATTATAAATTTCAAACAGTCAATTAAAATAATTTTGCTCAGCACCATTATATAAGTGAGACAGAGGAGCTGAAGGCCAAGAAATTCCTCAAGGTGAAATAACAGGCAAGTAACTTCCCATGGGAGAGCATAGACAATTTAGCACTGCAAACACAGCAGGTCCCCAGGAAGTGAAAATGTCATTTTATGGATCATTAATTGGTGTTAAAAATCACTGCCAAGAAAAATAAATAAATCAAACCTTATTTTAATTAATTGCATTAACTACTTAATAACAATCAATGAACATAACGGGCCCTTGTAATTCTTTTGAAATGTGTCATATGAACCTTTAACATTAAACAGAAACAAATCCTGTACTTTGTGAACATTTTTGAATTCTCTTAAACTGGTAAGGCTTTACATTCGTAAGCAGTTTATAATCTGCAAGTCAACTGCAGAAAAGTATTTTGAGTCCCAGAATACTTATGCTTTAAGCAGTGTGGACAACAACAATGACAACTTCCACACATGCTTGTGCTACAATAGTCCTCCAACTCTAATGCTTAACTGACCTTTTCTAGTTTGTAGCAATAGGTTTTTTTCTTCATTGTTAGCTCCACTATGAAAGCTGTACGTCTGTTACAGCATGACTTATTTTCCCCAGCCATGAAGATACACTTCGCATTGTAGAGAGAAAGCAGACTTTAAAACGTTTGCTGCCCACAACTCACAGGCGCCCACGTTCGAGTTGCTACCTGAGCTGGAGGAGCCACTGCTGTCGCTGTCCGAGTCCGAGGAGTCCGAAGACTCCGACGAATCCGAGGATGAAGAGGATGAGGATGAGGAGGAAGAGGAGGAGGAATCTGATGATTCCACTTCTTGTTTTTGAGTCATTATCATTTTTGGGGCATTTTTTAAATGTTCACGTAGTTCATCTCTGTTGAGAAAAAACATATAGGTTTACTTCTTGGAAAACACACTGCATCATAGAGGTCTTTAGATGCCATGTCTACAAATAGGCCTAAAGTTAAGAGCAAAAGTATTATCAGTGCACTTGGTGTTTTTATTTAAATCAGTGCCGGATAACATCCATTAGAAAGCATGTTAATTTCTGTGCCACTTGCTATACTTACGTAAGTCCTCCCAACCCAATGGAGGTGAAGAAATTAATTGCAAATCTTGTGTTCCTCGGATTGTCCCGGGGAAACAGTCCTTCAAAGTACTGTTGAAGAGTGCTGTAAGAAAGATATTTTTTAAGTGCTTTAACAGCATTAATCTTGATATTTCAGGTTATAACATTATACAGCATTACATCTCCAGCCTGATTAATATGAAACAAAAACTCACTTCAATCTCAATTCTAAAGTATTTTGAAAACTACACAGCTCACCCAGGTAAGGTAATCATAAGCATTTTCAGGGCTGCAGCGATACCAACATTAAAAAGGCAAAAGCGGTTATATTTTACAGACCGATGTGAATCACTGTTCCTTGTAGAGTATTTTTCAGTATTTTTTTTGTTTTGTTTTTTACCTTCAGCACAAAAACATATACAGATGAAATACATTTCCAAAAACAAAACTTTTCAACTTACACATCCTTAAGTCGTTCATTCAGTTTTGGGAGGCCCATGTAAGCACAGAGCTCCTGGAACAAAATCTTCACAAAGATCCTACTTGATGATGTCGTAGTGTCTTCACTCATTATTATACATTCCAGGACCTTATAGAAAGAACACGGATAAGCTTTATAGACAGTTTGGTTTAGGTTTCAAAATTCAGCAGATTAAAGCCAGTTAAAATATCCCATACAGACTGCAAGAACATTGTCTAGAGCATAAATACTAGTTTTCATCATGTGTTTGTAGTAACTTTCCACTGCTTTTTTAAATTCTCTTTCTGATATGTTTTACTTCATAGAAGACCAGAATAAAATATTTCAGGCATCAGTATTTCTCTCGTTTTACTTACACTCCATGGGACAGAATCTGTGTACAGCAGATGTGCGAACATCCTGGCAACGTTTCGTAGTTTATTGGTTTCCAGACGGTGAATAGTTTCATATTGTTCCTTAAAAATGGCTTCAAAACTCTCCATATAGTCTTTCTTTAGAATGCAAAAACGCTGCAAATAGAAAACTGAATGTTACTGCATAAAAAGTAAGAGGCATGTTAGAGTACTTGATTTCAATACAAAAAAAACATTTTGAAGATTTATTTGAAGGGTTCATATTGTACTGTATCTCTGCTTTTTTGGACATCTATAAACATGTAAAGAACTACTCTTTTCTAAGTAAAGAATGAAAAGCATTCTGAAAAGTCAATGTTATAATGAAGAGTACTAGACTCACCCCAGCTAGAAGACCAAAGAATTTCTCATAGGTTCTTTGCTGTGCACAGCAGTCCAGAATCATATTGCATAATTCTTTCTGTGGAAGGAAAACAAAGCTTTAGTTCTCTGAATCTAATATTAACAGATTATACAAATTGGATTAAAATAAAATGGTCTGTTTTGAAGAGGAAGCAACATCAATAGCCAGCCATATTGTGTAATGGAGAGATGAGTGTGACATAACTCATGTCTATAAACTAAGGCTCCACAACCATTTAAAAACAAAAATTATTTTCCACTTTCTGATTTAAATAACCATTCACTTATTATTGTGTGAACAAGTTTTCTTTGGCAAGTATGGCATCTCTGAACTACACTGAAATCACAGGCATGTTTAAGACTTTAAAAACAAACTTGCTTTTATTTTCATCACACCAGAACAACATTTTCCATTTATTTGTGGAGAAACTAACTGGCAAACCTAAAACATATTCGAATAAAAGACCCAGGTTATTTGTCTTGGAAAGGGAACCAACTTTTGAAAAAGCAGTTTGGAAGATGAATTCTGCATTAAGCTTCAGAATCTCATCTTCCTGTTTTTCCCCAAGAAAGATTATTCTCAGCCGAAAGATGCAGCCTGGGCTTATTTATTATGTATGGCAGTTAAATGTAATGCCCCAGAATGTCTTTTTTTGCTTTACAATTTATGAGCATTTCTGCTCTAGAGCTATCTTATACAAATCAGTGGCTTACTGAAGCAGGCAACAATTTAGGATAATAACAATAGTTACACTATAATATCAGAAACCCCCAATCTTACTAGGATGACTTGGGACAATAGAGCATCGGTGACATGGCAATCTTGAATACTTGCCGCTGACTACTCTGCTAAACTTCATAACTGTAGATGCTTCAATGCGGCTGAATAGCAGAAAATCTGTGAAAGCAGGCGCTAGCTACGAATCTTACATTGTCCAATCAAACTCATTGTTTTGTTTTCCCCGATTAATCCAATTTGAGCCTCAAAAACTCAACTCAACCATTCTGTTCTGCCATCTTTAATGCAGAATGTAAGCAATGATCAGAACAAAAAAAAAATGTAATCTCCTCTGGAATCTATGATAATTTAGATTTAAATCAATTAGCACAGCATATTCACAGTGGAAATAAACATGCTGTGTCAGTGTTTTAGAAGAGGGAAAAATCTGTGCTAAATTAAGTCCAGTGGATCACTTTATACATCCGGTGTACAGCAGCATCTTACTACCTACTGAGTTCCTGCAATGTCTTCTCAGTTTGATAAACTGGAGGTCAAATAAACAATTGTGAATAGAGGATAAGTATAAACCTTCTCTGAACTATACAGGGTAATTATAAATGCTGCCCATTTCTTACAAAAAAAGAGGGTGATAATTAAAGCATGTTAATCATATCAGCAGTGCTTTCAATTAAATCTAGAAAAATTAAATTTAAATTAAAATAATTCTGAGACAAATCAAATTAGGCTACATAATTTGGGTCTCAAATAATGTAACATTTAGAGTATTTGAGAATATTATATTTACTGCTGCTGTATTTTTAGTTTCCCTCACATGGAGATATTACAGGAAAAGCAATTATCAGTAAGTGAGGGAACAGACTTACATATTTTACAGAGACAATCGGCGTAGATAAATAATAATAAAAAAATAAGTGACATTCCTCATCCTAAATAAAAGTTTCTTAAAATCTTAGTGACCTTCTCTTTAAAAACAAAACCCAGTTTTATTCATCCAGCATGTCATGTCCATGTAGATCTAAAATAATCTGACCTTTGTCTTTTACATTTAAATGTGGTCAACTTATTCAAAAGTATCCCCTAATAAAAAGGGACAGGATGATAGATGTTGATCTCAAAATGCACGGCAAGATTAAGCTGAAAGCTTGATTTGCCACATTGTCAAAAAAGAGCAACTCGTCCAATGCACCAAAGCAAAATGTGTAATGGCGTGTGCACAGCCTAAATCTTTCAGAGAGTGCACACCATCTGGTCTATAAAAAGGATTTTCAGCAGACTGCAGTTCCATTATCATCCATTACACAAGGACTGAACGAACGAGCATCTTCAATCTCTCAATACACTCTCACTTTGGAAACAGATTTGTCACTGTTTCCAAAATAAACTTGCGGCTCATTTAAAGACTGACATATATGGAGAACTGCTAGACACTAATTTAGAGTTTGGCGTGTGGGAAGGTTCAGAGAGCAGTTGGTAAAATGCATCTTGAGCCACATCTGGGTCCAATCTGGAGCTCCCTACCTTGAGTGCAGCAAAATAAAAATGCCACAGAAATCTAATTGAAAAATGGAATTTACTACATATAGTAAATTAAGAAAAGGGAGATTAGAACTTTATGGATTTTACATAAATGCATATATGGCCATTGGATGAAGAACCCTGTGGCATTTCACATCTTCATGAAAAGTTAACACTTTGCTGATAATATGCAAAGTGATACAAACCAAGTCACACAAAACTCCCCCTTTAAAAGACCAATATGTATGCAGTGACCCACCATAAAATAGTTAAGTCATACCAAATCCCTAGAAACGGTCCATGATGCATCTGTATTGCACATTCTGCATTCACTATTTTGTTCAATTTAATATAGTCTGACAGAATGCAAAAAGTAACAGATGTGTACTGCATATTGAGTGACAACTGTATAATTGAATTATTAATTCCAGTGTACAGCACATTTATTGCCGACTATAGCAATAATCAAATACTGTAGGCAGCAGATGAGCGTTCACTTTAAAATGTACTAAATTTATTAAAGCATTCCCATCAACTAAAACCATACTAATATTAAACTCACTCTTCACCTACAAATTAAATAAAATCACGCATTACCAAATACAAAATCAATTAAGTCCACATCTCCCCCCCAAACATATCGCTGCTTTAAAATTAAAATGTTCCATGCGGATGACAGGAATTAAATTAAGTCATGGTTAGCCCGTGCAAGGGAGTTCAGAGTGTTCTTGTAGCAAGGTTTAATATTTTGAGATTCCTGATTTAAAGAAAATCTATGTTCAGGATCAAAGGCAGGGCCAGTAGTGCACATATTTTTATGAACATCCAACAACATTCTTTGTGAATGAAGATGAAAAACTGTCACAGAAAAGTAAATGATCGTTTCGGATGACGGATGTGCGGATGACCGTGATATGCAACATATAACCCAGATATAAAATATGAATTTTAAGTGAGAAGAGACATAGCTGCATATGGTACACTGCTGTTATATGTAGGTCATTTTCACAAAATGGGGCCTCTATTGAATCATGGACTAGCATCAACAATTAACTTCAAATTTGTGTTATTTTCAGAGAAACTAGATTACATTAAAGCAAATATACATTAATGTTATTTATCAATTTGTAAAAAAAAATGGAATTACTATGAATAATATAATTTAATTAAATGTGCAACACAGACATTGATTTTAGATACACCGCATGACCATGATAAGGTTGAATTTCAGATACGTACACCATAAAGACAGTACATTTCGTTGTCTTATTACAGAGAACGAAAACTAATGATAAAGCTATCAAACAGGATGAATTATCCTCTTTCAATGTGACCTCAAGAGAGAAGCTTGTATTCAAATCTAAGTTTGTTAAATTAGGTTCAAGTGTCCGACCTTAATGATCTCTGCAAGCAGCTCGTGAAGCAGTTTGAGGGTGATTTATAGACGTTCAGTCCTCATTAGAGTCAATCATTTCTTTAAACAAATTTGCCAACATGTAAATTCTGCACCAGGCTTGGAAAATTGTGAACGAATGCTTGACTCAAGAAACGCTACATCACCATGTTCTTGAAAAAAAGGGGTCTGCCGTTACAGAAAAGCAGCCGTGACTCTGCATCACCGCCATATAATCAATCAAGCAAATCTCCAAAAGGAAAATTAATGCTAACTGAAACATTTATACAAAAGAATTCTGACTGAGAATTAAAATCCTTCAGGGGCTATTTTCTGTTCCAGTACACTGAATTTTGTTGCAGATATTAGGCCAACTACATGCAGAGCACAGGGAAGAGAACTTTGCTCCATGCTGTTTAACCTTCAAAGAAAAGAGAATGACTTGAGTCTATAGTGATTCATTTCAACTTAAGTGTAAGCAAAGAATTAGAGAAATATATTTTTTCTTATAAAGATCATATCAGATGGCAGTGCTTGCAAATAAAACATCTTTAAAAAAAAAAAAAAAAAAAGATTATGGCACTGTTGGTATGGGATCTACAGTAGACTTAAGACATGTTTTTCTATTAATTGCATTTGAGTCAAAGAACACATTATTTTTCTACCCAATAGTGTTCCACTTTCAGGTTTAACCTGCATGAACTAGTATGCAGTTTGAGAGGAAAAATAGCATACAATCTGAAAATCATAACCCCTAACTTACACAGTAAGATACCACACTTCTCTTCTCTTGCTAAAGTCCTGGGCATCAAAAATGTATGGCGGGGAAGCTTCCTTGAAATCTAAGTGCTCTTGTACTACTCAATTACCCCAGTCATTACTCCCACTTCAGCAGCTCAAATAAATTGTTAAAATTGCTCAGGGTTATAATCACATCTAAGGAATCCAGCAATAGTCCGTCTCTGCAGGATTCGTGTTAAACTGATGAAATTGGCTTTTTCCTTATAGATTTCTTAAAACATAAAAGTAAACAAAAGAAATCTCAGCATCTAATGGAAATTATTTATAACATCCAATCCCTGTTGAAGGCTGACATTTTTGTAAAGATCTGATGAGAGTTAAATGGTTAACTCAGTAATACCTCTGTACTCCCAATTGAATTTGTCAAACGATACACACATCGTTTGAGCAGAAAAGATAACTACAGTTTAAAATCCTGGTATAAAGCTTAAATAGAACCAAATGTTTTGACCACAGAACCTCACATCTCAAAGCTGTGCATTGTGCAGTAACATTTTGCCAGGAACAGAAATGTTAGTCAACATGTGTGCTGTTACCTAAAGATAAAATCTTTACAGCAGAAAATAACGCCAGTTCCAGGACATCTCTACATTACATAACATTCTCTTTAGGCCATTTGGGAACACTATGTATCTATATGGAAAGAGCACAGCTGCTATTTCAAACAAAATAAGAATACCAGATACATATGCACTGAATCTACTTTGTAGAGATCAAATACAAGTACTAAGAAAGTAAGTTTAGAATTGAATGAATGGAGTCAGATGGTAGCAGCAACTTCTGAAAGTCTTTGTAAACCCTGTGAAACTACAGTACTATACTTAGATCTGACATGTCTATGCACAAGGACAACACTGCCAAAAGAACAGTCATTTCTCTATGGGAAACAACTTGTGAAATACAAAATGAACTTCAATTCACATATACAAAAACTGGGTTATATGACTGACTCAAAGAAACAGTATTTATATAAATGGTCGAGATTGGTTTTCACCGGTATGTTACATTTTACGATTACAAAAACTTTTATATCGTGCTTTCGCTCTCTTCATTTTGCAATGTCACTGACAATACATTTGATTTTCTAAATGACTAATAATTTTTCAGAAGGTGTCGTTAGAAAGGTAGGAAGCACAAGACCAAAAATACTCTAAATGTTTGTTTAACCAAAGTAATATTAAGTGAAAATTAATTCAATTTGAGAGAGGAATGCGGTTTAAAAGTTAAGCCATGACAAAAAAAATGCAATTGTAGCCTGTCACATTCAAATTGGCTTTCTAGCTATTACAAACACAAAAAGCAAACCAACGGCAATAAGGTCATGTCATATTTCCAGCAGTCATTCCCTGTGGTGTCAAATGTTTAAATTAGAGAGCTCCACTACACACCTCCCAAAACCTTCAAAGCAAATACAGCTGGAAAATCAATAGTGTTACCATGCCAAACACATTTATGTAGAGTGCTTAGCATTGCCTTTTTACAAGAGTGCTAATCGATTTAACCTATATTATTACTATTATTATTATTTTTATTTCTTGGCAGACGCCCTTATCCAGGGCAATACAAAGTGCAAGAGACATTTTCCATTTTATAATGTTTATTTGGTAAATTTTAAGTTATAATGTTTTTAGGCTTTCACAAAAGCTTTTAATGTATTCAGTATTGTATCAAGGAACACAAAATACCACTAAACATTTAAAGTTCATAATTGAAGAAACAGGAAATACTGAAATCATGAAATCATGTTTTAAAAAGAAGTATTTCACTTCTTGAAATGTACGATGTAAAACAATGAAACATATTTACTTGAAGAAAAACAGATCAAGACATAATGACTTACACCAAAGGCTTATTCTAAAGATTGATTGATTATCAAACTTGATAATCAAGTTGGGCTTGCTTCAAACTTCAAACTTTGTGTATTGCCCCTGCTGCTAATGGTCAATTTCAGAAAAAGCATTTGATTTGTTAAGGGAACACCCAGTTTCTAAATGAAGCATAGTCTCCCATGAGGAAGATTTAAAATCTAAATTACAAAATGCAAATGTTTCCTGAATGAAACAAGGAATTAAATGACCTCAAACTTAAGAAAAAAAGTTAGATTATTAAATAAACAGCTCTCGAGTTTGACTCGACTGAAATATGAACCAAATATTTTAGCTAACTAACGTCTGAAAACATGTTCAAAAGCTTGGATATTTTACAAAGTGTGAAGTAAACATACCGTTTGGCTGTCAGGGAAGTCCATCTTTATCAATTTGTGGGCACATTCTTCAAAGTCCAAACTGTTAATAGAGAGCAAAACACTTATTACAATTTAATTTGTCCCTTTAACCCTTTATGTGCACAATTACTTGATAATGAATAGATTCCTGGGTACATGCTTAAACTTTGGTCTGGTTGAAATGGAACCCAATCCAAAAGCTCCAAACCACTTTTTTCAACAGTGTGATGTGCATCCGTTCTCTACCTTGTACCAACTTACTTACTTTTTCCAATCTCAGGATATCTTACATAAATAAAATGTAAAGTGGTAATTAATCTGGAAAATATACTGAAATTTGTAACTATGAACAAAATCGTAGATATGAACAATGTTTCATTATATTTTTAGCATTTTACTGAATAATATTGATATGCATTATGTGCAAAATAATGATTTGATGTTTTTGGATTTGTTAAATACTGTATTCTGTTTGTAAATTGATGTTATGATAATATAATTTGTACATAAAATATACAGCACAAATATTTTTGAATTTCAAGATGGCTTATTTTGTAAGATATGCTGTTCTCAGGCTAAATTCCTTCAAATACAATATTTTAATGCATTTAGATCTCTAATTTTTAAGCAGAATACTCAAAGATTAATTTACAAAAAAAGAAAATGTAGCGCTGTTAAGTTTGTATATAATTCCCATGTATGTAATTGTTCAGAATAAAAACACAGATTCCAAGATATGTTTTTCATACAGTGACACATACAGACTAAATTACCCAGGTTCTAAAAGACTTAAGGCAATGAGGAAGCCGGGAGCAATGATCTGAGTAAACCACAGATGGGCCTTTAACAGCACAGACTCCTCTTCTATTCAGAGCATCATACAACTGCACTTCAAATTGTGTGAATTTACAGAGTTTTATTTTGTGAAGAAACCGCATTACACATTTGCAAATGTCCAACAGTGAATGATCTTACAAATGTCAAAATATAAATACTGCAGGTGCAGGTAACCATATTCAAAGAATTCACAAGATACTGGGGAGAGAGAATACAAACACAAACTACTTAACTGGGTGTACAGAATCACATCCGTTTCATAAATCATAATTTTGCAGAAGGAATAACCAATACGGAAGCTTTTTCTACAGATAATTAAAGTAAAGTACATTTATCAAATTCCCTATAATTTGTATGTCTTTAATGTCAACTCGGCTAAGTAGACCGTTTGTCAAAACAAACAAATCTAGAGAATTAACATTCCACCCCTAAAAATGCCTTTAAATCACAGAGGAACTGTACATGATTTTTTAGGAATTGTCAATCATTAAGAGATGTAAAATGTAAAAGGTTTTGGGCAATAAATAATTTATGTACAGGCATATTATATTAAATTATCTGAAATGTGTCTAAAAAAAATCTGAAAATATCTTCCTTCCTCATCCCTGGTGCTGTACATAATTACTTCTACTGAAGATATTTAGCACTCACACAACAAAGCAGTAGGGGGGAACTATTCCCACATGTGCCACTATAATGCAAGTTTCAGTAGCACATTGCAAATTTAGCATCTCAGACTGACATTTTTGGAAACGTACAACATCCCTTTCAGTAACAGTTTACTTACTGAACATACACTGAGTTGAACAACCATATGAAGAATCCTTCTGATCTTTGAACAAGAACTTGAACCCATTTCCCCTTACACTTTCACTATTGAAAACACGCAATGTTTTCCCCCCTAAAGACTGAATTACGCTCTCATAATGTTCATGAAATTAAAGATAGAAATGAAAATGGGGAAGGAATGTACAGGGTTAAATTCTACTTGCTTAGTTTGCTCACTGAACTTTCGCTTCTAATATCTGAGCACTTCTGTTTTCCACAGGTGCTTACCTTACATTAAAATATGGCAGGAAAACAGCACCGGGTATTTCTGCCTCCTTAAGATTATGTCGCTAACTTAATTGAAAAGGCTTTACTTTTAATATAAAAGCAATGGATTTTCTCCCTCTCTTTTAAACCTTCTGACAATTGTTTTACCTCCTGTCAAGTTCTACCTTCCCCAGTGAAATGAAACAATTTAACACACGCCATGGGTTTTCTAGTAGATTCTACATACTCTATTTATCACAGCTGTAAATCTGAGCCGGTAAGAAAGGAATGTGGTGCTAGCTTGGCACAAAATGTGCTGTACTCCCTCAGTAAGCAGTTTAGGTGTTTTAATATGTCTGCAAAATTACAAAATTCTAGGTTTAAGTCCCCAGAGGTTAGGAAAAAAATGATTAGATTACATCAAATGACACTGCTTGTAGAGCACATTGATATGTCTAAATTAGCCATCAGACACTGATGATAAAGCTATGTGCCAAGCGAAGACCCAAAAAAAAACAATCCAACAAACAAACAAAAAATATCTATGGCAACTCATTTCTCAAACTATTGCTTTACAAATTCACAAGAAAACAGTTACTATTCCATTTAAATAATATATTAAAGGTTAGCTGAAAAGGATAGTCATAAATATACATTATAGAGCCTTATGTGAATAAATTAGATATGAAATACCCAAAACAATTTATTAACAATGCATCAAATTGTACTATCACCTAGTGCATAAATTAATAACAGAGGAGAAGATTTTAATGTGCCTTTTCAAGGAAAGCCGCAAAGAGTGCAACTTCATTAATAAAGAATCTGCCAGGTCACTTGTCAAGATATTTGTGTTCATTTCTTTACCCCTGCTGATTCTAATGTTTATGTACCAGCTGCCGCTCCAAATGTTCCACGGCAGCCCCTCTGAGGAGCACAGTATCAACAGCAACGTAACCTCAGTTCTAGGATGGCACAACAATCATGCTTTATGAACAGTCTTTGCAACTTTTCAGATTCTGCCACAGACCCTTGAGTTTCATTTAAATTAGGAAGACTGAACACCTAATGGTTACATACTTTCAGAATAGGCGCTGATTGCAATGTTAGGTTAATGTATTTAGCAACTGGGATTTGTTTTGATTATGCCACAATATGTTCCCTTTCAAATTGAAAGACAGCCATTACCGAATGGGAAGAGCCTTCTGACCTGTCAATCAGTGAAAACACGTACCAAAGCTGCCCAATAGAGGCCCTGGCAGGAGGAAGAACCGCCTCTGTGAAAAGTATCCTCATGAAATGGCAGGCAGCTGCGGTCTTCTTTCACCTCACCAGCAATACTGCATTTAGTCACGTTCGCTTGCGTGTATTCTAAAAGTTGGAGAAGAGTGTTCTCTTGCTCTTCGTTGTCAGATTTGGATAACTACACACTTGCGCTCTTCTGAGTTTTGGAGAGACGGTGGACCTCTCGATTGAGCCGTCGGCTGAGGCTAAGCTTAGAAATACATGGATCTCCAGAAAGCTAGGAGACAGCCACAACAGCGCCAGTGGAGCTACCAGTTACCAGACCCAAAGACAGTTTGAGACCACCAGTAAAGGACAATTCCAGTCTGGGACTTGGAATTAGTTCTGCAAGGACTTAGCAGTGCTCCTTTGAGCCAATCTCCACAACGGAGCTCCGCTTCCTCTCGCTTAAGGCAGCCTTCCTTGCAGTGATAACGGCGGCAACGAGAATTAGTGAAATTCACGACTTGTCCGTGGATAAAGCCTGTCTGATCTTCTCGGGAAGCAACGACAGAGTGACTCGGAGGACGTACTAGGGATGCACCGATGAATCATCCAACGATTACTTGCGAAAAGGCATCATGCTTACCTAATGTTTATAACAGGCTAACGTTTTTTTTCTCCAGTCACGTGTCAATGACAGATATAGTGCCAGGCTGCTTTGTTGGATATAAGGTGAGAGCTTTAACACTTATGCGCCATTTCCACTGGCTTAAGCGTCCGGACACGTCCAGGTTTTGTGGACGGTTAACTATCTGCTGCCAGATGTGGCCGTAAGTGTCCGTCACCCACTGAGGAAATGCTTCTCTTTCAGAAGCGGAGATGTGAGCTGGACTTGCAGGCAGACAGGGAAGAGAGCAGTTACATTATGTCAGAATATATAATCTCAAATGCATAATTTCTCAAACTTGAATTTCTCAGGACCCTGGTGCAGTGCCGTGACGGTAGCAGACGATTTTATGAACAACTGGACGGTGTTTCAGGCTTTCGTTTTGTGGATGGTGTGCAGGTCTGTTGTATAACAGCCCTGCAGAGACAATCAGTATGAAGGCGAACATGATTTAGTTAACGTGTGCCCATTTACAAGTTAAATAATTCAGCACTGGGTTTCCCTCTAAAACATTAAGAACTGTTTAAATAAATGCATCCATAAGTCCATAAACACCATGACTGTAATGTGCACACTTTAGTGTAACTAGTTACAATAATAACAATAATAATAAATAGCAAATATTTATTTTATTGTTGCACATGGAAACGTTTTCTTACAGTAATGCAATGCTTGTCTGAAAATGTTTTCTATTCACGGTTAGCTGTTCTTACCACAGTATTAATTACAAAATGCCATCAATGCTTGTACCCCATTCATACAAATTTGAGGTAAAATAGACTACCTCCGTTGTAGGAAAGAAATGTATCGGCTTTGTAGATGGATTTCCCTTTGCGTACCTTTCATTTCTAAAAAATACACCACGTCAAATTGGTACCCTATGTCTGAATGGGGTATAAGTCTTTTCTTATTCAAATATATTGAAAAATAACTTGTATAATTAAAATGAATTGAAATTAGAAGCCTCATTAGAAGCAACATTTTTATTTAATTTATGACAGGGTAGAAAGTTACAGAAATGTTAAAACATCGGTTACATCGGTATCGGCCAATCATTTTCTTATCAGTGCATCCCTACTTCCTAACTAAGGTCGTGTCGGAATTCCACATCAATCAACTGATTGTCCTGGAGTCTTTCCATACCCCTCCACATACATCGGATGGGGGCCATAGACTACACACTCTGCCCTGTCCGGGTCTTGAGGTGCTATATGCAGAGGACTGCGCACAGCCGCAAATCCGACCAGCTGTGTCTGCTACGGTTCCACCACCAGAGGGAGGGCGGTTTCAAAACAACGACTGGCGCACTGGGATGGCTCTCTTTTGATTTGAAAGGGAACGATAGGTTATCATCATAACCTCGGTTCCTTGAAAAAGAAAGACAGTCATTACCCTTCAGATGTCGCTCGGCCAGACGACATTCCTGATGAAGAAATGGCAGGCAGCTGCAGTCAGGAGGAGACACTTCACAGATGCTGGGGGCAGGTCTTCCTCCTGCCAGCAAGGCCCCTATTGGGCAGCTTTGGTACATGTTTTCACTGACTGGCAGGTCAGAAGGCTCTTCCCATTCGGAAATGGCTGTCTTTCTTTTTCAGGGAAACGGGGTTATAATAATAACCTATCGCTTCTTATTTGTATACACTGGTATGTTATTATGACATTTTTAAATGCCGACAGTTACTACAAGCAATACTGAAAGTCTGAAAGTGGAAGAAACCAGAGAAAGCTAGGTTTAACATGAATAAAATGAACATTAAAAAAAAAAAAATTAATCCTGATGTTTTGGTCTTTAGAAGACAAGTAACAGAGTATTATTCAGAAGCTAACATCTGATAGAAGCAAACTATGGGTTAATAACTAAATTGAGTGGATTACTTCCTTTCTACATATACAAAATCTAAGCACAAAAAATAGGCTCTGCGACGGTGAAGAATGATCTCTGTGGTGGATGAATTGTAATTACTTTCACTCAAACTGCCCTGAATAGCCCAATACTGAAAAAAGGTTAACCCCAGACGTCTCGCAAAACCAATTTCGTTGCATACAAAAAAAAAAAAAAGACTACTTCTGGCCACACAGTTTAAGTTTGTCACTGTGTTCAGAGAAAAGCAAATCAATAAAAGCAGCAAAATACACATACAAAAATACCTATAAAAATGTAAATTTACATCTCTCTCAACTTTGCTAGGCTGAGAATATAAATTGTAGCACTGAACTGAATATTCTTATCTGAGAGAAACACTGGCTTATTGAAAATCAATGCTATATGTCCCTGGATTAAACAGTTCTCTGTGTTTCTATTTAGAAGCATCCACTCTGCATATGAAACATTATAATTTTATATTTATATTGCAA
Source organism: Amia ocellicauda (assembly GCF_036373705.1). Taxonomy (NCBI): domain Eukaryota; kingdom Metazoa; phylum Chordata; class Actinopteri; order Amiiformes; family Amiidae; genus Amia; species Amia ocellicauda. Next base: position 14,380,392 of record NC_089865.1, on the reverse strand, counting down.
TTGTCAAAATTCCTACTTGTGCATCATAAATACATACATAACTTTTTCATTACTGTAACAGTAGAGTATGATCACACTTGGCATTTACAGAAGCATAAACATTTTACTTTAGAATTCAGTTTATTTTCAATTAATGAAATTACACCTGATATTAGATTCCATTTGTGTGTGATGCCAATTAGCTTTCTACCAATGCATGCTGTTACATGCAAAGCTATTACATGTACTGTGTTGGAATGCATCTTACAACTAAACATTTCATTTTAATGGTATCCTTACATATAAAAATCAAACATTGTGGGATTGATTAGTTTGCATTCAGTTTCTTTTAGACATTCATGAAAACAAAACAAATACTAAAATTTAAATATATATGTATCACTCGCATAGAAAAACACAGAAGATGGTACTGACCTTGACTGGATGGCAAGATAGATGGTACGGCGAAACGCAACCAAGTTCACCTCAGTCTGGTCATGGATAGTGATTTTCTCTTGTTCTAGAAAAAAAACAAATGTAGAAACAAGTTTGTCTCAAATCCTATCTTAACATTGGTCTTTCTGACAAAATGTAAGAGTTAAATTAATATAAGTATCGTCTCAACTGTTAGGCTTGGCATGCCATGCATTTCCTTTGTAGTTGTCTGCCTCCTGGCAGCGAATTTCATCCCAATAACCTGACCAAGTCAAGCATTCACTATGCTCCACTTCTACCCCTGAACCTCCGAATATTCATGAAAGTACCACTGACACATTAGCATCAGAGTCATTAACTCAGAAAAGGATTAAGTAAATATGTTAAAAGCATACGTTTATGCAATATCTTTTTTATATGGTGTTTAAAAGGCCTTACTAAATATGTGAAACTTTCCTATCCGCAGTCGAGGAAGCCAGAGCTCCACGGTGACGAGCTGACTTCTTTCCAGAGCGGACAGATGCCATACGTTACACTAGATTAACTGTTGAAGTTTCATCAGGGATGCTGTTTAAAGTGCTGATGCTGAGAAATGCAACTCAAAAAACATTGCTAGCTAAGCAAAAAGTAGTGAACCCCCCCCCCCAATCCAATCATACGAGATGCAGAAGAATAAAATAGAAATAATCAGGTAACAAAATGATACATACTGAAACAGTAAATAGAGCACAAAATGTGAGATAAAAACTGGAAAGCCTACAGTGACAGTACAATGCAGCAATATATAAAACCAGTGTAGTGATTGCGTGAAGGCATAAAAGTATCATTTTTCTATTTTCTTTTCTGTAGTGCACAGCAGAATGTGTACCTTCATCATCGTCTCCACCCTCTTCTTCATCTTCTTCATCACTGCCATCGGCATCATCATCAGACCCGGATTCGCTGCCTTCGTCAAGAATCTCTGAAGACCAAAGAAATCAGTTTAACATTTCCTGGAGCTTAAAATTAATACTTTTATTTATGGACTACACCAGTTTTTCTCCAGAAGTGATCATAATAGTAGCAGTAACACAAAGTAGTACAATGATAAAGACATGTCCCAAAAGGACTCATCCTTTAAAAAACAAATGCATATTGGTGTAATCTTGTGAATGCAGAGATGTAAAGCTCGTAAACAGAATCTACTATAAAAACTAACACTTAGAACACTTCCTTTAGAATTATTAATAATTAAAAAAAAACTGGCAATTGCTGTGGAAATTAGAAATGTTACCCTTTTTAATTTCTTTGTACTTCTCCTCGTTTTCCAGAAAGTCAGGGTCCAACTTGAAGACATCTGCAAAATTAAACATTGTTTTTTAATAGCAAGAGAATTAGTTTGTAATTACAGATTTTACAGCAATTAAGTAATTTTAAATGAGATGTAATCAAAGGCAATTACCCGTAAAATGCATTAGAATAGCATTATTCATAACACAGTTAATGTGATAACCGCTTTCAGCGCACCCTGAAGTGTTTTTAGAATAGGTTTTCAATTAAAGCAGTACGTCTTTGGAGTCACAAAGCAGCTTATTTCAAATACAAACGAAACATCAGGCAACCTACACTCAATGTGTACACTTCAATTCTATTACCAAGATATTTAGGAGATGAATTTTAAGACCAGTTACAAGGTTTAACAAACACTAACACAGCATTGGACAAATATAATAAGGGTGTAAAATCCAGGGCAGATGTCTTACACACATACTATATGATGGACATTTGCTGTAAACATTTTGTACATACACAAATACAATTCTGGGTTCCCTCTTGGATTATGATTGGATGTAAAAGGCTTTATTCAAAACTACTGTAGCACAAATGCATAGCCTCTCACATTTTTGATTGCTCCACTTTGGATAGGGCATTAAATTTACAAGACATTACCATGTGGGGAAAATCTTATTATCTCAAATGGTTTTACATTGGAATTCCCCTAAAATTAATTTCAAATGATATGTACAAGGAATCCAGTCCTTAATCCAACGTATATTCTGTACTTACTAAGAATATCCTCTTGGTTGTAATCATCTTCCAGAGGAAGCATATGAGTGAACTGATCCTCCTCTTCCACAAGATCGAGGCCTTCAGGAATGATGGGATGATCCTTAAAACCATCTTTACGAATCGCAAACATGACCTCTATCATATACTGGACACGCTTGTCAATTTCGGACTCGTGGAGAATGTTGCGTAACCGTTCAAATATAGCTATGGAACAAAAAAACATTTGGTACAAAAACAGTTAGTATAGGAACAAAAGATAGTAAAAAGATTGGGGGTTGGGGCCAAAGAAAAAAGACAAATGCTTGCCATTGATGCCACGGGGTGAGACTTCAGTGAGTTTGAGTCCGCAGTCCTTCAGAAAGCTGATGGCCACCTCCACACTGTCATCCGTAGGCCGCTCCAACAGCAGAGTGAGCATTTCCAAACACAGAACCTCGTGGGCCTGTAACAGTTGGGAATACACTTTAAAATCATGCATAAAATCCTACAATCTTAACTTCCCAGATATCTTTTATAGAAATTCACTAAGATGTGTGTACTAAAACTTCTTGCACTGATTTCAAACGCATTCCTTTCTCTGTGTGTGTGTGTGTTACCTGGAAGAATATTGTCTTGATGAGGTTCAAATTAACATTGTTATGCTAATATTTCACACAATCTTAATAAAAGCAAGTAAAAAGCCATTTATATAGATCAAAACAGATCACCCTATTGTGGAAACAGAGAAAAATACAGATTTTGATATCACTAGCATTTAACAATCACAATTATATTACATAGTCCTAATGACAGTTGCTGCAATGCTGATGGATTGCAGGCCTAATTAGACTAGAAACAGAGTACATTTAAAGACGGTCTGGGGAAAAAGAAAAAAAAAAATCAGTTCAGTCGCTTAATTCCTAAAGCACTGTGCTTTTCTCGTTAACAAGAAATGACAGGGTAGCTAATTAAGGCAAACTTACCACATTCTGATTGATTAGGTGAGCTACAAATTTGGAGGCTGTCAGACATTGTTGCTGGAAAGAGAAAAATACAAATTAAACTGATATTCAATGGAAAACAAAACATCAGTCTGAAGAGTAATTGAAGAAAATGTTTAAAACAAATCTACCCACCTTATCATTCCTTCTGTAGCCCTTTCTGAAGTTGAGGATGAGCCTTTTGAGAATTAGTTCTCCGATCTGAGGAAACTTTGAATTTATAATGGCCACCAGTGCTGCGTACACATGTGAGAAGATGGGGGAGGCACTCTGTGCTTGTAATGTTGACCTGGCTAAAAGACCCCTGAAACAACACAAACACGTCACGTCGTCATTTCCCACGTCAGGTGAACTTTAGTGAGCAAAAGAACTCAATACAGTACTGGCAGTACACATTTTCATATGTTGTTGAAAAGAAAAACATTTACCTTCCTCTTACAATATTTTCTTGCAAGAGTTCGTGAATTATATTCCCTATGTTGGAGACGTTCACTTTATTGATGAGGCCATTGATCGATTTCTTCAATGCTTCCCAGCTCATCCTTTGATATGCCAAACTGCAAGAACAGAATTATTTTATTAAAAAAAGAAAGATCACATTATATTTTCTTACAATGTCTTATATTACCGTGTTTTTTTAATTGTTGCTTTTAAGTCAGAATTGACAAATTAAATTGTAATGCGAGATGGTTAATTATCCAGCAAAGACAATTATAAACAGGTGGTATCTTGTTTAAACAGGACTGATCTGCTTTAATACTAAGATGTATTAAACAAAGGTCATTAGCAATAGGCTTATATTATAATAAGGAGAACAAAATACGTGAAACAAAATGCTTACAGATGTTCAATTCTGTAGGTGTAAAATTAATTTTAAACATCAATAATATCCCATTAGGAAAAAAATCACTGCCAGTATATGAACACCATTTTGTTGTAGCATTAAAGCTTTACACACAATAGTTCTCAGCAAATCTTAGCAAAGATAGGATTTAAAACCCTTGTATCAAAAGCACAAAAAGGTTATAAAACCTCTGTTTGGCCCAACAGGCACAATACCCTTTCAGATGGCTGCAGAGTGACCTATAGAGCTATAGAGAACATGTTATGCTAATTATAATCATCAATTCTGTCAAACTAGTTTTGCCTCTAGGGTGTAAAGTATTTCCAAAAGAACAATCAGAACCCTTAAGAAACAGACAGCCAGAACAATTAACAGTAAGCGTATCACATGCACCTTTCACACTTTCAGAGAGGCAGCAGTTTCACCAATTTTAAAAGCCCAAACCCACCACTATCTTTGGTTAGAGAAAACCAGGGAAGGGAGGGTGGAGGGTAGAGGGTGGGGAATCAATCACACATTATATTATATTGAATTTCTCAGGAGTGTTTAGCCACAAGCTATACATCACATCAGAGGCCAACCATATTTCATCCTAAGAAAGTCATGTTTTGTGCTTTTCTATTTTTCTGAAATAACCAAGATTCCTCACTAGATTTAGATAGAGGGACATTTAAAAGCCTATATTAACTTCTAAATGTCCTTTAGCACTCAATCATATTTTAAATTCCAGATGCAACATTCATTTAAAGTTCGCAAATTAAAACAGATTTTGGAAATTTCTGAGAAACTATAGCCCGAAGTGTTCCTTTTTCACATTTCCAAAACTATAACCATCCTGCCCTGGATGGCACTCACTGCTCACCTGCTTTTGTCCGTGATCTGAGCCTGCATCATGCGGAGTTTGGCCGGGGGGATGTAAGCCCCACCAGTGCGAGTCAAGATTGGGTCGATATCTTCCTTCCTCTTCTTCACTGGAGGGACTTCTGCAGGTTGCGCTTCCCTCTGGACAGGGGAAGGCGATCTGCCTCTCCTCCTGAAATCCACCTCCCTCTCCCGGCTGGAACGATACGTACGATCCCTGTCTCTGTCGTAGTACCGCTCTCTCTCCCTCTCGCGGTCCGCATAGCGCTCCCGCTCTCTGTCGGGGTAGCGCTCCCTGTCCCGCTCCCGGTCGGAGTAGCGTTCCCGGTCTCTCTCTCTGCTGGGGTACCGCTCCCTTTCCAGACACGTTGAGAAAACAACATTAAATGTCAGCAAAATCTGAATCCGATTAATACAGTGAATACATATCAGTGATACCATTAACTTTATTTCACTCTGCCACAAGGTGTAAAGACATTCATAAAAAAAAAGTCATACCAGGCAATATAATCACAGTATACCAATCTCAACAGCCAGTCACCTGTCAGGGTATCTCCCAGAGCCGGGACGTCCGCGCTCGTACCGCTGATCGCGCCCCTCTGGGGACTCCCTGTCGCGGGCACGAGGGGACCGGGACCGGGACCGGGACCTGGACCTTCTGCGATCCCCATCCCTTCAAAACACAACCCACAAGCTTTACCTTGACCGTCTGGTTGGTTGTTAAGAAATTTGTGATTCTTCATAGGCCATTTCAATCCCACAGGAAAGAACAAGACAGAATTTAGGACTTAAAACACAAGTGGAGACCCCCAAGAGAGAGCCAAGTTGTAAAATGTAAAACTGATCATGAGGTCGGTGGTGAGGTCTTCTTCAAAGCCTTCACTTGGGAAATCTCCTTTTATTTTCTCAGTACTGTAATCTTTTAAGTGAAGTCAGTTTGCAAACATAATAGACAGGGAACTGAGGGGGAAGATCTTTTACCCTAACTGTAAAATTGTCAAAGTTGATTAATAATCCATGTTTGTTTTGTTTTTCGTCCACTATCTTCGGTTTATGAAGTACTTGCTACTCTTAACTGAAACAGTCAGTTAATAATTAGTGAGCCACTAATTAATTATAATTCTGCCGCTGTATATTAAAAAGTACAGCTTAGCCTTATTTTAAGAGAATACATGTTTAGAAACTCTACCATGGCTTCAATTTTGCGATATAAAAATTTCAATAACTGAATGAGGCTACAGAGGCTAATTTGTTTTCATTAATGAACAGACCATGCCTAATGAGACTACGAACAAAAAAAAAAAAGTCTCAGGACACACACACAAAACTATGACGTGACTGTTTTGATAATAACAAAGCACAAAACCCCATTATTACCAACCTGTTCTCTGGAGATGAGCTGGAGTGTCTATCTTTTCTTTCTTCATTTGAGTTACGCTGAAACATTGGGGGAAATAACCATGTGAAATGAAAATTAATGCAATAATATCCATACATATTCACTTATAAATAGGCTCTCTATTGGTGTGTGTATATATAGATATAGATAGATATATCTATATATATATATCTATATATATATCTATATCTCTCTCTCTCTCTCTCTCTCTCTCTCTCTCTATATATATATATATATATATATATATATATATATATATATATATATAGAGAGAGAGAGAGAATTACTGTTGTTAAAAAAAACAATCAAACAGCTGCACTTTGATAGTGTTGCTATTTCTGTTCCCAAACTTAATTAACACCACATATCTAACTATGATTAGCTTTCATTAGTGTTGATTCCTCACAACAAGATGAAACAAACACTCTTTCACACATGAAAAGCAATGCAAGTACCCACATCCCAAAAAGTCATAGACATCTAGTTAAACTCAAGTCACAGTTCGTACAGTACTTCATTGGACTGACTTGGTTTTCTGCTGTATAGATTATATGTGGATTAGCAAAACCCTTACTCTGATTTGTGCCACTCTACTTCTCATTTTACGGGCTCCTCCACTCGAGCTGCTCCCACTGCTACTGCTGTCAGTGTCCGAGCCCCCGGAGCTGTCCCCGCTGCTGCCTGCGGACGAGCCCCTGCCACTCCTGCCATCAGGACTGCCCTCCCTGGCCTCCGCTGGGCTTTTCTCTCCTTCCACTATTTCAGTTGGGAAACAACAACAAATAAAATGACAAGGCACACATGACACAGAAAGAAAAGTATATAAAATAATCACCACTCATCACGTTCGCAATATTGCACAATGTTCAGAGGGGCCACAGGACTGTAAATGGCATTATGGGAAAATAGGGAATGGCTGTTTAGACAACAAAGCAAAAGAGGTAACCAACTGCATTGTAAAGCAGAAACTTATACTCTCATAGTACCTTTATCTTGAAACCATTTAACACGACAAGAAAGCCAAATTTTTTGCAGGTTTCATCCTGGCCCAAATTAAAGATAAAAATTCCCAACATTTTTACAGGAGTCACTTTACATAGGTGTGTAATTATGTACTAATATAGTACTAAGAACACAATCTGCATTTGATCATGAATACAGTTTATCATAAAGTTACTCTGACACTATTAAGAGAGTGTCCAATCAATTGGTTTGAAGACAGCTTTCGTGGCTGCAAGTGGACTTAATTCACAGGCCTTATTGCTGCTTAAATAATAGCAGGGGGTCAGCTGGAAGCTCTTCACCATGATTTCACTTTGAGACACACTGTACCCGGCATCAGGTCAGGAATCATGATAGCATTTTTGATTAACCACGATAACAAAACAAAATGTACTGTTCTTCTCTGGTACAGTAAATTGAATTGGTCTTAAAAGTCATAATCATGAAACACTGCTTGCAGAGAATGGCTGTTCAAATGGTATTTTTAATCAATTTTAAAACCGTAGTAACAGCCTGCTAGCATTAATCCCTCTGCTATATCTACTGTTGTATTACTCTGGAGGTTTCTGCTCAGAAAAGCGCTGAGTGATGAGAATTACTCAGTGCTGGCACTGTAGAAATTCTGATACCAGCTGTGGGAAATGATCCTGGGATAACAGACTTATATATGCAATGTATTAGAACTAAACAATTCTTTAGCATCTTAAAAAGAGTAATGTTCATAGATGAGTATCGCATTACCTGCTGAACCTCAGAACTAGTATCCTAATTTAATAGGATCCTAATTTAAAGGAAGTTTTACAATGCAGGGTTTGAATGTTATAAAGAAAGATAGAACATATCAAAGGCATATCTATACAGATAACAAAGACCTAAGCCTTACATTTCCACACTGCAAAGACGGTGAAAATAAACTTTTGTTTTGCTAAATATTTTATATTTTGTTTACTGCTTGCTTTTACATACTGTAAAAAAAAAATAGACATCAAATGGGTCTTGGCAGTCCCTGAGTGTGTTTACGCAAAACTTTCTGCCAATAATTGTGTCCCATATTACTCACAAACTGTTAAATACAGCTACCATGACACACAGGTATAAAATTACAGGAGAAATTGAGAAATGGAGAAATCCACAGACCTCCTGTTTTAGACCTCCAGACTAGAGACTGATCCAAGGCATACGCCACAATTTCCGTATCTATGCTATGGCACATTTGTTACCATTAGGGTGCATTGTAGCCAGATACAATATTGGGGGGAGGGAATACATTTTTAGGCTAGTAAGCATTAACACTCCAAAACAATGCAAAGCAAATAAGCTTTAAACACAATACAAGTTAGTTCACCAAATGAGTACATTGGATATATCTATCCACTTTTTAATAGGAACACTGCTTTCAAGCACATTTTGAATGCCTACAACCATGTGGCTAATATTGCATTCTAGGCACTGACTGTAAGGTCTACACAGAAAAGGTTATTATAAGCATTATCTGGAAACGAACATATCAAAAGAAAGGAATCTATTGGGCTGCAAGTCTCTACGATAAAGAGAGCAGTGTGATGGCCCAGACATTGATTTGTTAAGCCAAGATCTTTCTGATCTGATGAGTAACACAAAAAAGAGATACAGAAAAACGAGTGTGGGGGAAGACAGGAAGAACCACAACACTAAAGAGGGGAAAATATACACTTTCTTCTGGAAAGGTTGGCTAACTTAATGTCAGTTTATATAATCAAATTAGTGTAGAACATGTTCAAGTGTGAAACTATTATGTAACTAAGGATGAAAGTGAAGTTCTGCATACATTATGCAAAATGATATGTTGTTTGGTTGAGATAAGATTTTTTTTTTCCTCCATTAAAAAACACTATGAATTAAACAACTCAGCCCCCACCCCCCCCAAAAAAAAACAATGTGGTTGCCCGTAATCAGCTCATTCTAATGGTTCTAATAAGTTTTAGATAAAGGTTTATAACCCTTTGAATCCCACCCATTTTCCATATTATTTCAAATATTTATCCTTTGAGAATAAACACTGATAATAAAGCTCTTCCAGGAAGTTCCCAGATATCCACAACAGACAGGTGGTGACATTTTCTCAAAGGGGGCTCTTCCTATAAATACCAATTCAACAAAATGTCTGAGATTACCTAGAGAACAGAATAATACATTTATCTCAGTCATCAGAATCTGAAAATGGTTACTTAAAGGGCAAAGCGCCAAAGAATCCAAGTAAAATAACTTTATAACTTTAAAAACACTTCTAGTGCTTGAATGCTGTTTTAGCACAAAAAGATACACAGGAAAATTGTCATAATTATACTGGGATAATCTGTTGTAAAACTAGTATCAAAGCAAAGATTCCAAAGTAATTGACATTTAAGATGAAAAATTACTTTATATTTCTTAAAAGAACAAAAAAGATGATAAAAGAAGTATTGTGCTTAAGCTTATTTAACCAGCTTCAGTCAGACAATAACACAGATTATCATATCTTGTGTTTAGTGCAATTAATGGTTAAGTTAAATAAGATGGAAAACAACTGCCTGAAACAAATAAACCTCATTCGGGCTGATGATGGATATTAGGAGAAAGGGACAGAAGAACAATGTAAATACCAGCTTCCAGGTACAAGCACTGAAATGCAACCTCACAAAAGAAACTTCTCCAAAGACCCTAGTAAATACAAAGTTATAACACACTCCAGTAATGAAGGTGTGTTACTCACCACTCTTTTTGTCCTTGTTTGTGCCGTTGTCTTTTTCCTCAGTGGAACTGGTGCTCCGGCTCCTGGAAGGCCGTTCCATAGCGCAGGAACTGGAGGGCTGCTCACGAAACGAGACATAATGAAGCTATTTTGAGACTGCAGCACATGTTTGTGAACAAAAACAAGTAGCTTGTAGATTTTCCAAAGAAGGCACAGCTATGAATAATACTGACAGTGCTGAATACATAAAAAGGTGAGGCGGCAATAAGCACACCAGTGCAGTGTACTGTAAACAATTTAAACAAATTGTGTTGTAATTCTGGGTAAAAGCAAGAGGAAAATCGACAGCACAGTATAGAACATGATGTATATCACAGAGATAAACTCAACCGCAGCTATGTCCGTGGCCAAAAAGCAAGGAATGTATAATATGAACAGGATAAATAATTTTCAAACTCAGAATGATAGTTCAGAAACAAACCCTAGTTGTCAAAGAACACAAGCACAAGCTTCTTTAATAGAAAATATACAACCGATTTATTTCAATCTGAAACTGCACATATTCGTTTCATTTTTTGTTTATATGTAAGAAATTTGACCTTCACGGTTCTGCATTTCATATTGAAGGGCAGGCTGCTGTGGTGCAGTAAAAGAGAGGGCACCTCGAAAACAGCTTGAAGTATGCTGTCCTCTGCAAAAATAAAATGTGTCTTGGGACAACCTGAGCTCATCCTAGACTACTTTGCTAAATCCAGGCCTTATGCTGCAGATTTCTGAGAAACAGACAGATGCACACACAATACATTGAGCCATATATGAAAAGTGAAAATCAGAATTATATTGGCACAGACTAAATCATAATTACTATAACATGTAGGTTTAAGTCATTTTAGTACAATTAGCCTGCTGTCAAATAACTAGTCTGCTATATCTTTGATTCTTGTGTGAAGCACAAGAAATTAACTTATTGCAATGTGTAAACCATAATTACAACAAAAAGTCACACTTAAAAAAACAATACTGCACCAACTGTACACTACATATCAGTTAATATTCACTCAAAGGTCACGCAATTTATTTTACATCTTTCTCTAAAATCTGCATTCTTTGTATGGAACACAAAAAGCACCCCCTTCCTAGTGACCTATACAGTAGGTCACTTTAACCCGATGGAAATACTCTGAAACCATTTATCTTTGTTACAAAAGGTACAGCCCACCCCAACATAGAACCCCATGCATTTATGACAATTTTTTAAAATGCGAGAGCCACTAAAAAAACATTTACGCCTGCACCTCGCATTTACGACGGCATACGATGCAGACTCCATGAGTCACCTCAAAACAGGAAACACACATCAGCCAGCCTTGCAGCTGGTGCTTGAACTGCACACATCTCTGCCACATCGCTTTTTGCTATTTTCTTATTTTTGTGCATTATTTATAACATTGCTTCTATGGGAAATATGGTCTCAACTTTTGATGGTTCTGCAGGAACGGATTAGCTCGAGAGTGTGGGATTTGCCTGTATAGTGCTTCTCACTAATTTTCCTAGCAACTGGGGCATTGTAACTCACATTGTTCAATGTCTTAATTTACGTAGAGACAACTGCCACTAGAGGGCAATGATCATAATATAGAACAGACAATGATGGCATTATAAATTAATCAAAATGTATTGTAAATTAGTGTAAAAAAATACTGTCTACCATAAAATTATGTTTCAATAAACCGCACCTCCATTTAAAACAATGTCCATTATTGCAGAATATCACCGGCACCAAGAGTAATAAGCTTTAAACAGGGTCTGTGATTTTCTACGATAACAGAACATTCAGTAATGTAACGTTAAGCCTACAGTGCATAGAAGACTAAACTCTTCACTAAAAATTTAATATCAGCTATGCTAAGCTTAATTTGAATGTGAAAAAAAAAAAAATTGACCTGTAGACAAAACAATACTTTCACTTCAAGTCAAATAAAGATGCACATTATAAGTGTAATTGCTAGTTGAAACAGGCTCACAAGGGCTGAACTGATTTCTCCCGAGAGCTCTGATGAGCAAACAGCATACTTGTGTCCGACATACTCAGAACATCTTGCATTCACTTTATTTATCCCAAAGGGAGGGAAAATGTCAATTCTGGAAAACAAATCTTTTGATGTAGAGGTCAAGTCATTTATTGAACAGCTGTCACTGAATGCTTTATTAACAATAAGAACCTCCCTCATAGAGAACAACTGTGACTTGAAAAAGAAAAGCACAGGTGATGCACGGATTGGGGTTTAAAATCTTAATGTTTGTTGTAATTACTGACCTAAATTTAAATATCATATTTCTGTATTACCATACAATCAGTTAATATGTTTGACGCAGTCATTTTTGATCATTATATTGCAACTAGCCTGCTGTCAAATAATTAATCTGTGATATCTTTGATTCTTGTATGGAGCTCAGAAATTAATTTATGTAATTATAACCTGCATCACATTTCAAGTCTTTAGACTGCAATTTTTCAATATGTACAGTACTGTGCAAAAGTTTTAGGCAGGTGTGAAAAATGCTGTAAAGTATGAATGCGTTCAAAAATAGACATTAATAGATTA